>NW_027509795.1:727500-735495 GCF_048541705.1 Temnothorax americanus | reverse complement strand
CGTAAAAAAAGGGAAAAAAAAGGGAAGCCAACGCGGGCTGGTTTAAAAAACGCAATGAGCGAAAAAACGTCGAGTCCGTCCAGGGGCAGATGCGGTTGAAAGCGCGTGATTGAGCGTTAACGCCGAGCCGCTCTAACGTGAGGGGTGGGGTCCCGAGCGATAAACACTGAACGGGAAAATTGTTTGGGTAAGAGCGTAAGACCAAAAAAAAACATATATTTTATTTATTTGTAAAAACCCAATATTTTATTTTTGTAATCACATTTTTTTTGTAATAAACTTTTTAAAACCCATTTTTTTTTATTTATTGTAAAAAACATATATTTAACAAAATTTTTTTATTTATTTTTAATAACATTATTTTTTTTTTATTGAATAAAATTTTATTTTTTTTTTAATAGTAAATTTTTTTCATTTTTTTTTTTTTTAAATAACATTATTTCTTTTTTTTTTTTTCATATTTTTCATTTTTTTTTTTTGATACCATATTTTTTCATTTTTTTTTTTAAAAAATTTTTAAAACTTTTTCACTTTGTAGGGGCCAAATTTTTCGGGGACATCTTCGTTTTCCCACATCAATGTTTACTCCCCTCTCGTTCTTGAATTTTTCGGCCCCGTACCCGGGGTGCGGAAAACGATCGGGCGATTTACCTCCTCGGTACATTAAAACCCCGGCACGTCTCTGTACACCCCGCGTTTTCTGCTCACGAAAACACGAATTTGTTTTCGACACTTCTTCTTCCCAACGAAATAAAATGATGGTTTTTTCCACAAGAATAAAAAAAAAAATATAATTAATAAATTATTATAAAAAATAAAATTAAATAAATATATTAAAAAAAAAATTTTAAATTTAAAACCCTAAAATGGGTCATAAAATTTGAAACGAAAACCCGTAAATTTTACTTACGTTCTCCCCCACATGCCCCCCGCCCCTGGGCGACCTACTTTCAGCCTCAGGCGGGCGGCATCTTTTTGAAATTTTTCCTTTTTTCGGCCTCAGCGTTTCAAAACGCCCGTAAAATACGTCGATTTCCCCCGTTTAAGAGCCGTTTTTTGGGTATTTTAATTTCACCAAATCCCTTTTCTTTCAATTGATTAATTTTTTATCCATTTTTAAAAAATTTAAAAAGTTTAAAAATAAACCGAGCACTGAGGGTGATAGCTAAAACCCAACCCTAGTCTCGGGGTTCTTTATATATTAAAAAAATTTCAAAAAAGGGAGGTATTCCCGGTGGAAAAATTACTAAAATAGCATTTTTTTGCATCGAAAAATAATGCTTTTTTATAAAAACCCTCCCCCCCGGGAATTTTGACGCTTTTTTTTTTCCCACCCGAAACCCCCCCCCGGGTCGCATCAAATCCGCGCCCAAAAAGCGCAATCAAACAAAAGAAGACATTGCGGTGCGAAAATCTGGGATAAAGAAGGAATTTTAAAACAGGAAAAACACGCGTTTTTAAAACTGATTAAATCCGCCCGGATTTGTGCTTTTTCTTCCCCCCCCCGAAAAACCCCCCGCCGCCCCTGTCCCCCTTATCGAAAAAATCGCGCGTCCGGTCTTTTTCGCCCGCGATCGCGCTAAAAAACCCAACGCGCCCCCAATCGCGGTTCCACCCCCTCCCCTCTCGCTCCGCGTGTGGCTCGCGACGAAAATCGCGTTGACCGGGGGTGTTCATCCCGGGGAAATGCTCAATGTAAACCGAAAAAAATTACGATCGCTTTGGGTTTCCCTTTTCCGAAATACGGATCCCTTTAAAAAAAAAAATTTGGACGGGGTTTTCCGGGCCCTCAGGACGATACAACGCTTTTCTTCGCGGGGCCATCGAGGTTTTTAAAAATTACTACGACCCTGCCTTGGCGAGGGAAACCGCTCAACGACAAAACACTGGAAAATGGGAAAAATCGCGAGGGGGTTTTCCCCGGAATACCTCCCCCCAACCAAACAAAGGCGAGCCCTATCAAAAAGGGCCCGAAGACGAAACCTACGTGGGTTTTTTAACCTACCCAAACCGAGAAACGGTTGAGCAGGCACACCCCGCGTTTGACGTGGGGTTTCCAACTTTTGGGCATTAAATTTTTTCAAAACCCCCCAAATTTAAATCCCACTTTTGTGATTCTTGGCGACGCCTGCATCAGGAAACCTTTAACCCCGGGGTGAACGGGCCCAAAAATTTGAAAACGGAAAATTGAGGGGCCCCCGGCGGCGGCTCGCCCACCCCCTCTCCCCGATGGAAAAAAGGGGCCGGGGTTTTCCCGTCCCCCGGGGGGCCCCGTCGAGGGAGACAAAGCCGGGGGAAACGTTTTCGTAAAGGGGGAAAACCCCTCGGATAAGTTTTTCCCTTCATTAAAAGCTGACGAAATAGACCCGGTCACCCCTCCCCCCGGTTGTTTCACAACAAGCCCCGGGACTTCGTGATTTTCGCGTTTACCCCGACAAACAGTACCCCCCAAACTCGCCCAAATTTACGACTTTGCCCGACATTCAACTTTTGGGTACGGCGAAAAATTTGGCAAAACCCTCCGCAGACGCCGGCCCCACCGCCCCCCCGCCGTCGCCGGATCTTTGCGCCCTTGATCGCTTAAAACGTGATATTGTTTCCGGGAAAAATCGAATTTTTCATCTCGTACAAACATTACTTTTTGGTCTTTCCTCTGGACGGCAGGACGTACAAAAACGGACCTAGGGCCCCTTCGAAATAGGGGTTTTTTTTTCACGACCCCTTCCACGGGGCTGACCCCCCCGCCCCATCAATTTGCCGTCAGGTTTTCGTGGTGTTCGTGGATAATTTGGTGTATTTGGGGTTTAATATCCCCGGAAATTTCTCTGCCGGGCCCAAAATTTGGGCCCAAAAACCCCGCCGGGGAACCCCGGAAATTTCCCCCCCCAATTTAAAGAAGATCAATGGAGGGGGTGGGGCACCCCCGGGGCGTTCCCCCGTCTGGGTTTAACGGAAAATCGTTTGGGCCCAGAAAAAGAATAACCCCCCCCAGAGTTGTCAGATTTACGCCTCTCGAGGGAAAGTTTCCCGGAATACCAATCGGTTGACGTCGACTTCCGATATATCGCGGGAAAACTGTACTTCCCACCACTCGGAAAGGGATTTCTAAACAAAAATTCAACGAATTTAAAGAAGCCCCTCACGGGGGGCCCGGAAAATTCGATCTCGGAACTGAATATCGTCCCCCCCTAAGGGCATTTTTGAAAAAGTTTGCGCGATCTTCGTATCGAAATTTTTGCGCGTTTACGATTTGAAAGTCACCGACGGGATTCGGGGCGACGACCCACGAGGAAAGGCGTTCGGCTTTTTTCCCAAACCCAAAAGGGGGGGGAAACCGGGGCCCGAATTTCCCCCCACTAAAACCAAAACCACCCAACCCCCACGTCGCGCCCAATAAGTGAGGGAAATTCCCAAGGGGCCACGAAATGTCGCCCCCCCAAAAAAATCAGTAAAACGTATCGTCAGCCAATAAAAAAACGCGTCGGGGGAAAAATTGGAAAAACAAAAAGACTAACGCGTAGTTGGGAAAAATTTTTCCCTAACCGATCCCAAAACCCGCGCCGGGGATCCCCTCTCCTCCCCGCGCCCGAGACGGATTTGGAGTGAACGAAAACGGCAAGAGACCCAAGGATAAAACGACGGGGATCGTCATCATGCATAATTATTTATCGTCAGAGCTCCCCGTTTTCCCCCCTCCATCCCCAACAACTTTTTTTTTGCGAAATCATCGGGCCCCTGGCTTTTCCCGGGCCACCTGACGGGCGCGTTACCCTGAAAGACGACTGGCTTTCAAAAACTTAACCCCTTGGTTTCCCCGATTAATCGCCCGGGACGGTGTTTAAACCTCGCCCTTCCCTTTCGTGGTATCCCCCTGGGAGAAAAAGCAAGGGAAGGAATTTTGTTTTTACACTCGATATTTGGAAAGGAAATAATCGAGCCAAAAGCACGTAAATTGGGGGAAATCCCGCGATCCCCAAATTCATCGCGCCCGGGAACCCGCTCCCCCCCCCTCCCGATTCGTCGGAGACCCGACGCTGGCCCATTCGATTGATAAACAACTTTTTTCGATCTTTTCGTTGGACACCCAACGCGCTTTTGTTGGGGGATATTGATCACCACCGTGCACACGCTGTAGATTTAACAATTTTTCGGTCGATTTTTGGGCCCTCTCAAACGCTGGGCGCCCGCAAAACCCAAAAGGTGGGGCGCGAATTTTCGCGCTAAACCCGGGGGGGAAACCCCCAACGCGTGAAACGGGAAATTCGGGGCAAAACATGCGATACGGAAGAGGAATTTTTTTGATCCCAAACAACACGTTGACGGAGATCCCCTGCGCTCTTTTTCAAATCCCAGTGTCACAAAAGCTTATTTTCCAAAAAATTTTTTAAATAAAACCCAAAAAAAAAAAATTTTAAAAACAAACGCCCAAAGTAATTTTTTTTTTTTTGTCGCAATAAAAAAAAATACCCCTCGCGCGGAAAAACTCATCTGCGTGTTTTCCCCCCTTTCTTTTCCCCTAATACTTCCAGATCTGACTTAAAATTTTCAAAGCGATCCCCCGATTTCCGCTTACCCAAACCCATCCCCCCCCCGATTTCGGCATCCCCCGATGCGGGAAAAAGACGGGTTTAAAGATAAAAAAAAACAAAGAAAGGTATCGAGATCTCGCGAAAGAAAAAGACCTTTAAAAACGTTCGAAAAGTGTTTTTTACACCCCTCACCGTCCTTTCCCCCGGACCATTAAAAATAAAAGACCTTTGAACCGTTCCTCCTCTTTTGAAAAAAAAAACCCCTCGCCGCGGGGCTCAGATGAGAAAAACAAAAGGAGGTTGGTTTACGTCGACAGCGACCTTTAACGAGTTTTTGGACGCGCGATAAAAAATATTATTAGCAAAAAATTTAAAGGGTTTGGGGGAAAGAGGAAGCGGGGATCGTTTTTCTCCCTCTCCCCGATCTCTCTCGTACGTCGGAAAAAACCCCGTCTGGGCCCCTCGGGAAACGAAAAGGCGCGATCCCACGCTCCCCCCCCGGGAGGAAACCCACGTCAAAATGACCCCCTTTAAACCAAAATTTGGACGCGCAATAAAAAAATATTATTTATTCGAAAAGTAACGGTTTTGGGGGGAACGAAGAGAGCGGTATCCCCTCTCTCCCCTCTCGTCCCCTCTCGTACGTCCCGGAAAAAAAAAGGTCCGGGGCCCGTCGGGGGCGAAGGGCCGCGATCGCCCCTTTCCCCCCCGCGGGAGGAAAGGACGGGCCCAAAGTGACCCTTTAACGAGTTTGGGACGCGCAATAAAAAAAATTAAATTTTTGCGGAAAAGTAACGGTTCGGTGTGGGAAAAAGGAGGGTATCGTCCTCTCCCTCTCGATCCTCCTCGATACTTTGGAAAACCGCGTCCCGGGCCCCTCCGGAAACGAAGAAGCGCCGATCGACGCTCCCCCCCCCGCGGGGGGGCGAAAGGCGAAAATGACCTTTAACCCAAATTCGGGCCCCGCAAAAAAAAAATATTATTAGGAAAAAGTGGTTCCCGGGGGGAACGAAGAGACGGGATCGTCTCTCCTCCTCTCGATCTCCCTTCTCTCGATAAATTTGGAAAAACCCCGTCCGGCCCGTCTCGGGAAAGAAGAAAACGCGCGTCGACGCTCCCCTCTCCGGGGGAAAACGACTCCCCCGATTTTCGGGCCTTTAAAAAAAAAAGGGTGGGCCCGGAAAACCCCGTTTTCCCCCCGGGCGAAAAAGTACCGCCTCGCCGGATCGACGACGCTCCCCCCCCTCCGCACCTTTGGCTTTTGCGGTAACCCCCCCCCCTTTCCCCGCTCCCCCCCGAGTACCCCGGGGGGCCGAATTTAAAATTTTTCCCCCCCCTCCCCCTCCCTTCCCCTCCCCCCCTCCTTTTTTTTTCCCCC
This sequence comes from Temnothorax americanus, assembly GCF_048541705.1. NCBI lineage: Eukaryota > Metazoa > Arthropoda > Insecta > Hymenoptera > Formicidae > Temnothorax > Temnothorax americanus. Next base: position 729,588 of record NW_027509795.1, on the reverse strand, counting down.
ACTCTTACCCCCCAAACCCCTGCCCCCTCCCCCGGGCCCCCCCGCCCCATCTCCTTTTGGCGTTTCCCCCGCGGGGAAAAGTCCCCCCCCCCCAAAACCCCCCAATTCCCCTTTTGAGTTTAGAAGTAAAAATATTACCTAGCTACCCCAAACCCCAAAAACCCAAAAACCCAAAATTTTAATCCACAACCCCAAAACCCCCCCCAAATTCTAAACCAAAAAAAAATTTTTTATAACATATTTTTAAAAAAAAAACCCCCCCCCAAGGAAACCCCTCATTTAAAAAAACCCCAATTTTCCCCCAACCCCAAAAAATTTTAAATTTCCCCCTTTTTTTTTAAACCCCCCAAAACCTTTTTTCCTTCAAACCCAAAAAAAAAAATTCTTTAATCCCCCCACCCCAAAAACCGGGAAAAAATTCCCCAAAACCCTACCCCATAAACCCCCCTTTTTTACAAAAATCCCCAAAACCCCCAAAAAAAAACCCCCTTTATCCATCCCCCAAACCCGGGGCCCCCCCCCCCCCCAAAATCCCCCTTTTTTTAAAAACCCCCCAAAGGTTTTTTTGGTTTAAGGGGTTTTCCCCCCCCCCCCCCCCAACCCCCCCGGTTTTTCCCCCTTTTCCCCCCCCACCCCCCTTTTTTTCAAAAAAACCCCCCCTTTTGCCCCTCCCCCCTCCCTTTTCCCCCCCCCGGAAAAAGCCCTCCCCCCAAAATTTTTTTAAAAAAAAACCCCCAACCCCTTCAACCCAAACCCCAAACCCCCCAAATCATTCCAAAACACCCCCAAAAAAAAAATTTTTTTTTTAAAAAAAAATAAAAAAAGGGACCCCCAAAAAACCCCCCCCAAAAAAACCCCCCAAAAACCCAAAACCCCCGAACTAATTTTAAAAAAAAAAAAAAAACCCCCAAAAATTTTTTAAAGGGGGGGGAAAAAATAAAAAAAAAAATAAAACCCCCCCCCCCCCTATCTTTTTTTTTTTTCCTTTTTTTTTTACCCCCCCCCCCCCCCCCCCAAAAAAATTTTTAAAAAAACCCCCCCCCCCCCCCCCAAAAAACCCTTTTTTTGGGGGAAAAAAACCCCCCCCCCCCCTTTTTTTTCCCCCCCCCCCCTTTTCCCCCAAAAAACCCCCCCCCCAAAAACCCTTTTAAAAACCCCCCCCCCCCCCAAAAACCCCCCCCCCCCAAAACCCCCCCTTTCCCCTTTTCCCCCCCCCTTTTTTCCCCCCTGCCCCCCCTTTTCTTCCCCCCCCCCCCCTCCCCCCTTTTTTCCCTCTCCCCCCTTCCCCCCCCCCCCCCCCCCCTTTCTTTAAAAACCCCCTAAAAAACCCCCCCTTTTTTAAACTCCCCCGGGGAAAATTTTTTTTAAAAAAAAAATTTTTTTTTTCTCTTCCCCCCCCAATTTTTCCCCCCCCCCCCCCCCCCGCCCCAAAAATCCCAAACCCCCCTTTTTTCCCTTTTTTTTTTTTTCCCGGAAAAAATTTTTTTTCCCCCCCCCCCATTTTTTCCCAACTCCCCCCCCGGCCCCCCCTTTCCCCTTTTCCCCCCCCCCCCCCCCAAAAAACCCCCTTTTAAAACCCCCTTTTTTCCCCCCCCCCCCTTTTTCCCCCAACAAAAAAACCAAAACCCCCCCCCCCCCACCAAAAAAACCCCCCCCCCCCCTTTTTGAAAACCCTTTTTTTGGGGGGGGGGGAAAAAACATCCCCCCCCCTTTTAAAAACCTTTTTAAAAACCCCCAAAAAAATTTTTTTTCCCCCCCCCTATCTTTTCCCCCCCCTTTTTTTTTCCCTAAAAACCCAAAAAAAACCCCAAAACCCAAAAAATTTTTCCCAAAAACCCCAATCAAAAACCCCCCCAAAAAAAACATCTTTTACCACCTAACAAAAAAAAATTTTAAAAACCAAACTAAAAAAACCCCCCCAAAAAATTTTTTTTCAAAAAATTTTTTTTTTCCCCCCCCAAAAAAAAAATTTTTTTCAAAAAAAAAAAAAATTTATTAATTAAAAAAACCCCCAAAAAATTTTCTTTTTTAAACCAAAAACCCCCCCCAAAAAAAAATAAACCACCCCCCCCCCTTTTTTAACCCCAA
>NW_027509795.1:572500-722500 GCF_048541705.1 Temnothorax americanus | reverse complement strand
TCCTTGTGTTTCCTAATATTTTAAATTTACCGATCGCTCGTTTCCTTTCACGTTGCATTCTACCATTGTTTGGTACTCGCGTGTAAATAGTTACTTGTAAATAGTTGTTAGTTGCGTCACTGTATTGTATTCGCGTTAGATTAGTTGCTTAGCATCTTTGTATATATTTGTCTCGTTTACGGTCGGTAACGAGGCTCACTTCGTATTAGCGACTCGCGCGCGACGTTGGCGGATCGCGATCCATTCGATAGTCAATGTTCGCGCGACTCACCCGACTCGTGCTGCCCGCACGCGGGCGGCCACCCCAAGCACGAAGAAGAGGGGCTTCTTCCCGGTGTCTTCGCGAGGCGCAAGCACCGGCACAGTTGTATTTCGTACGCGAGAGAAGACAGTAAAATTTGGGGCCGTACTCGACGCCTCACGTCTCGGACCATCGTCGTCTCTCGCTTTTCGAGAAGAATTACATCGTATCGACAGAATCTTGCCACATAGTGATTTTGTGGACGGTATCCCGCGCCCGGGTGCACCCCGCGAAACGGCGCCGTGTGATTCGAATCGTGTGCATTAACGCTTGCTTGCTTGTCTTCCGCCTGCACGCACGATCACGTGATCCGCATGCGTCTTGCACGACCATCCTGCCTGGGCTGACTCTCCGCCACCACGAGAACCAGGAGGAAGGACGGAGGCTGTGCGAGGACATCACGGGCTACGATACGGTGAGTCGCTTCGCACCCCCCCTTTTTTGGCATTTCTAATCGTTTTCGTGAGGGCACGGGCCCTCTGGTCCTTCAACCGAGTTTGACCATTCGCGAATCCGGGGCGGATAAACACCCCCCCGAGCATTGGTCCTTCGAGCCGGATCTAGCTTCGCGTTCGTTACTTCCGCCAACCTTTCGCGCGATTCGCAATACTTCGCATTAATTCGTAATATTAGTCGGCCCTGTTGGGCATTCCGTTGTGCGATAATCGGCGCGTGCACGATCCCACCGCGTGATCGCTCTTGTCCGCGCGTGCATTCGGCACGCTGTGGCGAAGAAATACGCGTGAAGATTGTTCGCGCGTGCCATTATTCGACACGCTACCCCTGCACCCGCGTGCAATACAGATTAACGCGATAATTGACGCGTGCCCGTTCGCACCGCGTGATCACTCTCGCTCCCCCGCGTGTATTCGGCGCGCGGTGAGGGGAAGTTCGCGCGGGGATTGTGCGCGTGCCGTAATTCCTCGCGATCGAGAAGACGCCGGCACACTCGGTGCCGTTCTCTCAAGTGAAATTCGCGCTCGCTGCACGCTTGGTGCAACATCATTTGACGGAATCATCAGCACGTTCGGACCGCGTGATATCTGTCGTCCGTACGTCGCTTTCAGCACGTCGCGACGGGAATATCCGCATATTCGTTGCGTGCGCTATTATTTCTCGATACCGAGAGAACACCTTATTATTTTTTGCGCTCGAGAGTACGATTGCACACTCGGTGCCGTTCTCTTAATCATAGTTTGTGCAATAATAAGCGATCGAATATTCGCGATATTCCATTGCTTCAGCTTAACCGTCGAATTCGAGACGCCCGCCCCTCCCGACCTTGGCGACCGGTGCGGTGTTTTTCGATATTGTTGTTGGTCTCCGCGTTCGAAGCGAGACCTTTGAAAATATTTGGCACGTGCTCTGATCACGTGCACATACATTTGCTCGCAAATATTAGTTGTCATCTCCCGATCCTTCTCACTCCTGTAGGACAAAGCCTTCGAACCGTTGTTGATTTTCGTGTCTTCGCGCGCGTGTAGATCATCCTCACCATGACGAAGGGGGCTCGATCGCGGCGCGAGCTATGCATTCGCCGCATGAGGGAAATTCATCAATACTCGGTGCTCGCATCGGAAAACCCGACTCAGAAGGCGGAATTTATGGCGCGCTACCCGACGGTCGCGAAAGTGGTAGATGATTTCGAGGGAAATCACCTAAAGATTATCCAAGACGTCGGGGACGACGAGTTCGAGACGGAGGATAAGATTCGCGACGAGTTCGACCGATTGCGCTTCGCTGTCGTGGGGCGATACGAGAAATTGGCTCGAGCCGCACGGAAGGCCGATCCGCCGGCTCCATCGTCCGCGTCTCGCTCGGCCATTCGCCTGCCGAAGCTCGCGCTCCCTCAATTCAGCGGAGATCTCGCGCTGTGGCCGACCTTTATCGCGCTCTTCGACGCGGCGGTTCACAATAACCTCGACGTTACCGTCATCGAGAAGTTTCAGCATTTACTGACTTCGCTCTCTGGCGAGGCTCTCGGTGTCGTAAAACACCTGCCGTTGACAGTGGAAAATTATCCCATCGCGTATGACGCATTACAGGCGCGCTATTCGGACAAGCGCGAGTTAGCTAAGCAGTATTGGCGTGCAGTCGTACACGCTAAGCCTTTGGTCGGGGATACTCCCGCCTCTCTCCGTGCGTTATTGGACGGGTTCACCGAGAACACGCGCGCTCTTGGAATGTTAGGCTATCCGGTCAAGGCGTGGGATTTTATGCTGTATAATCACTTGCTGGAAAAACTCACCCCTACGTTACGGGAGAAGTTTGAAGCGAGCCACATGTCGGTGGACTCGCCGAGTTTCGATCAGCTGGTACAATACCTATCGAGTTACTGCTCGGTTCTCGCGTCAGTGGCGGGTCCTTCGGCGCAATCGGGCAAATCGAAGCCGTCGACTCCCGCGAAGAAGGGCGCAGCGACTACCTCGCTCGTCACCCGGAACGCCGCGTGCGTAAAATGCGGAGAGCAGCATTTATTAGCAAAATGCGCCGGTTTTCTTCAACTCTCGGCAAGGGAGAGGCACGACCTCGCGCGTGACAAGGGATTATGCTTGAACTGCCTGCGCTCGGGTCATAACCTCAAAACCTGCCCCAGCTCGTGGACCTGTCGGTCCTGTAAATCGAAACACCACTCGCTCCTGCACTTCGAGCAGGCTAACACGGGTTCTCCCGCAACCGTTCCCTCGATAGCTTCGGGCGCCAGCGAGTCCGCGCCCTCAACCATCGTCGAAAACAAGCCCATCGTTTCGATGGCCAGCGTTTCTAACAGTGTGGTGCTCCTTTCGACCGTGCGGGCCGAGGCCCTTGACGTTAGGGGCAACGCATTTCCAGTACGCATGTTGCTGGATAGCGCCAGCCAGGCAAACTTTATTACAGAAAGCTGCCTTCGAAGGGGCGGTTTCGCGCGGACTAGACATAGCGTCGCCGTTTTGGGCGTCAACGAGACGAAGGCTGCCACCACTCGGGGCCTCACTTCACTCGTGATTCGCGTAAAGAATCGGGATGATCTTCGTTTCCCGATCGAAGCCACGGTGCTCCCTCGCATAACTTCGCCGTTGCCTAACCATCGAGTTGACTCTAAGGATTGGAGTCACTTAACGGGACTGCCGCTCGCGGATCCGGAATATCATCTGCCGGGCTCTATCGATATATTGCTGGGCGCGGATTCTTTTGTATCCGTGCTACGTGACGGTCGCCGCACCGGGAGAGCCGGGGAACCGGACGCCTTCAATACCGCGTTCGGTTGGGTACTGATGGGCGCGGTCTCTCCGGCGTTACAAGTGCGGCCACTGCACACCTTTGCCACCACGCTCGAGTCAATTGATGCCGCGGTGGAGCAATTTTGGAGACTGGAGGACGTGCCGGAACACCCTCCTCGATCCGAGGAGGATCAGCGATGTATAGAGTTCTTCGAAAGAACTACTTACCGTGACCATTCGGGTCGTTTTGTCGTTTCGTACCCGTTCGCGTCGGGCCTTCCCACGTTCGTGGATTCGCGGCCGATAGCCGTAAATAGATTGCGCGCACTCGAGCGCCGTTTCAAGTCAAATCCGGACGTTCGACAGAGCTATAACGCCTTTATGCAGGATTATCTGGATAGCGGTCATATGACCATCGCGAGGGAGGCCGCTCCTCCGGACGGCCGGGTTTACTATTTGCCGCACCACGGGGTGCACAAACTTGACAGTACGACCACCAAGCTTCGCGTCGTCTTCGATGCCTCAGCGAAAGGCCCGAACGGGTTATCTCTCAACGATACGATTCTAAGCGGACCGAAGCTACAGCCCGACATAGTCGCGGTTCTCCTCCTCTTTCGCGCGAAACCCGTGGCTCTCACCGCCGACGTAAAACAAATGTTTCGGCAGATCTGGATCACGCCGGAGCATCGCGATTACCAACGCATCGTCTGGCGTTTTTCGGAGTCGGACCCCATACTCGATTACTTGCTTAACACGGTCACTTTCGGGAATACGGCCTCGCCGTTCCTGGCCATTTACTGTCTGCTTCAATTAGCGCGGGAGAATCGCGAACGATACCCCCTAGTTTACACCACCTTGCTCGAATCGTTGTACGTCGACGACGTCGTGGCTAGCGTCCGCTCCGTCGGTCAGGCCATCGCGCTGCGAGATCAGCTCCTCGAATTGTTCCGAGGCGCCGGTTTCGAACTGCGAAAATGGGCGAGCAGCCACTCCGAAGCGTTGGAGGGGCTCGACCCATCAATCTGTAGCGACGCGATGCTTTCGTTTGAGTCAGCCGATGACCAGGTCCTCAAGGTCCTGGGACTCCGGTGGCATTCTCAGTCGGACACCTTTGGCTTTCAAATCAACCCGCTGAATCGGAACTGCACGAAACGCACCATTTTGTCGGAGGTGGCCCGCGTGTTCGACCCCTTGGGTTTTTTGACCCCGTTGACGTTCACCGCGAAGTGCCTGATCCAGAGGTTATGGACGCTAAAGCTCGAGTGGGATGACGAACCCCCGTTGGAGGTCCGCCGCCAATGGGAGCGTTACCAATCGGAGTTCGACGCGTTGACCGCGCTCCGTATCCCGCGCACGTTCCCAGTGGGCGATAACATTCGATATGAGCTCCACGGTTTTTGTGACGCAAGTGAGCTGGGCTACGGGGCCGTAATCTACCTGCGTGTCGTCGCTCCATCGGAGAGCAAACGCTTGCTTCTTTGTGCCAAGTCAAAGGTGGCTCCCCTCCGCGCGGTCTCTTTACCCCGATTGGAGCTCTGTGCCGCGTTGCTCCTCGCCGATTTAACTGCGTACGTCCGTCAGGTGTTACGGGGTCACACCGTCATTGACACTGAGCGCGCTTGGTCCGATTCCACGGTCGCGCTTTGTTGGATCCGATCCTCTCCGCATCGATGGAAGACATTCGTACGCAACCGCGTCGCTCGTATACAGGAGAGGATTCCGATTGCGGCTTGGGGACACGTGCCCACGGATCAAAATCCGGCGGATCATTGCTCGCGCGGACTGTTTCCCCGCGACCTCGTGGCTAGCTCGATGTGGTGGGAGGGACCCGAGTGGTTGACGGACTTCGAGACTCACGTCGAACCGGTCCTCTCGGAGGAGTCGCTTCCCCGCGAGGAAGAGCGGATCACCTCGCTCGTGTCACTCGATCCGCCCGGTTCATTGCTCGCGTTATTGGATCGCTTCTCGTCGCTAGACAAAATCTGTAGAATAGTCGCATACGTTTCTCGATTCCTAAGTCGTTCCAGGGCCAGGCCGGCACCCGCGACCTTGGCCGTGGACCAACACGAATCGCATTCCGCATTGTTAACGTTAATCAAACTCGTCCAGCTGGATTCGTTTGAGGAGGAGATCGATCGTCTAGGGCACCGGAAAGGGCTGCCAAAACCGTTTCTCAAACTCGCTCCCTTTTTGGACCCAACGGGTCTTCTCAGGGTGGGCGGCAGGCTGATTCACTCGGGATTGGCCTACGAGACCAAGCACCCTATATTGTTGCCCAACAAACACCGGTTAACCGACCTCATAATCGAGCGGGAGCACCGTGCGAATCTGCACCCGGGTAGACGCACGCTCCAATATCTCCTCGCACAACAGTTCTGGATCCTCGGAGTCCATCGCGCAATTCGACGCGTGCTCTCTGCGTGTTATAGGTGCTTCCGAGCGAACCCTCGCCCGAGTCAACCGCTCATGGCGGAGCTACCGGTCGACCGCGTGAGCCAGGTCAAGCCCTTTTCGGTGAGCGGCGTCGACTTTGCGGGACCCTTCACGCTCGTCACTCGCCGAGCGCGAGGGGTCTCCTCGTTTAAGGCATATGTCTGCCTTTTTGTTTGTTTCGCGGTTAAGGCCGTCCACTTGGAGGCGGCGCTCTCGTTGACCACGGAATCCTTCCTCGCTGCGCTGCGCCGCTTCGTAGCCCGTCGCGGACGCTGCTCCTTGTTATATAGTGACTGCGGCACGAACTTTGTGGGCGCTTCTCGGGAGCTCGCAGCACACATGCGCGGCGCGGCGGAGCGGGAGAGGATCCGATGGTCCTTCAACCCTCCCTCTGCGCCCCATTTCGGGGGCCTCTGGGAGTCGGGCGTTAAATCTTTTAAAACTCACTTACGGCGGGTGGTGGGGGAGCAGATTCTGACGTTGGAGGAGTTCGCGACGGTCCTCGCTCAGATAGAATCCGTATTGAACTCGCGGCCGCTTTGTCCCGTGAGCACGGATCCTCTGGACCTAGAGGTCCTGTCTCCCGGTCACTTCCTCACAATGGAGCCCCTGGTGGCCATTCCCTCTCCTGACTTGACTCCTCTCCCCGTGAACCACTTAGGTCGATGGCAATTAATACAGCGAATTCACCAGGACTTCTGGAGACGCTGGCATCATGAGTATCTCTGTACTCTCCAGCAGCGTCCCAAATGGTGGACCTCCGCTAATCCGCTCGCCGTGGGCTCACTCGTACTCATTCGAGAGGAGAACGCGTCGCCTCTCCAATGGAAGCGCGGCCGCGTAGAGTCCCTTCACCCGGGTCGCGATGGCGTTCCGCGGGTCGCCACGGTCCGAGTGACGGGCGGTTCGATCGTGCGTCCCCTGGTGAAGCTGTGCCCCCTGCCGATGGGCACACTTCTCCAGGCGACCAACCCCGATCCGTAAAAAAAATGCATCTCGCTGCATTTTGGTGGGCGGGATGTTTGGTACTCGCGTGTAAATAGTTACTTGTAAATAGTTGTTAGTTGCGTCACTGTATTGTATTCGCGTTAGATTAGTTGCTTAGCATCTTTGTATATATTTGTCTCGTTTACGGTCGGTAACGAGGCTCACTTCGTATTAGCGACTCGCGCGCGACGTTGGCGGATCGCGATCCATTCGATAGTCAATGTTCGCGCGACTCACCCGACTCGTGCTGCCCGCACGCGGGCGGCCACCCCAAGCACGAAGAAGAGGGGCTTCTTCCCGGTGTCTTCGCGAGGCGCAAGCACCGGCACAGTTGTATTTCGTACGCGAGAGAAGACAGTAAAATTTGGGGCCGTACTCGACGCCTCACGTCTCGGACCATCGTCGTCTCTCGCTTTTCGAGAAGAATTACATCGTATCGACAGAATCTTGCCACATAGTGATTTTGTGGACGGTATCCCGCGCCCGGGTGCACCCCGCGAAACGGCGCCGTGTGATTCGAATCGTGTGCATTAACGCTTGCTTGCTTGTCTTCCGCCTGCACGCACGATCACGTGATCCGCATGCGTCTTGCACGACCATCCTGCCTGGGCTGACTCTCCGCCACCACGAGAACCAGGAGGAAGGACGGAGGCTGTGCGAGGACATCACGGGCTACGATACGGTGAGTCGCTTCGCACCCCCCCTTTTTTGGCATTTCTAATCGTTTTCGTGAGGGCACGGGCCCTCTGGTCCTTCAACCGAGTTTGACCATTCGCGAATCCGGGGCGGATAAACACCCCCCCGAGCAACCATGATCTAATCGAATATTGAGGATTTCTAGAATGCTTTTCGGCTGATAATAATTGCAGTTTTTGAAAAGGAAATTTTGCCATTTTTCGATTTTGCTGATCAAATTCAAAATGTTAAAATTCTATACAATATCAATGATAGCATCAAAAATAAAATTTGAAGGCACAGCAAAGAGAAATTGCAAATGTGGTAATATTGTCTGCTTTTCTATATATATCAGTAAATTCTATTTAAGATATTTAATAAAATCTTGAGTTGAGTATGCTATTAATAAGTAATAATAAAGGAAAAATTCTATTAATTATTTGTTATATTATTCACGCGATTGCAGTTGAACAAGTGAAAAATATATATCTCTCTATATAGTCCCGTTTTCATCTTTGTTTTCAAACTCGCCTGACAGCGCATTATTTAATTAAAGCCAATTTTATCTCATGTAATTAGTAGGCACTAGGCAGCATGATATAAATACATTCTATCAGCATACATTACAATTAAACGAAGTCCCGAGGCGTATAATTTCGGGAAAATATGATAGGAGAAAATATTAAATTAATGCAGTATATATTTTGCTTATAATCCTCTCTTGTATCTCTTTTTCTATGTTTCTAAATATTTCTGATTGAGATTAATATAAACTAACTGAATATTAAGATACATATCTATCTTTTACTTTTCAATACTGCGATATCTATTTTTACTTTTTACTCAACTGCAAATCTATGTATTACATTTTTAAGCAGCCGCTGCTTAACAGACTTCTATTGTTCATTTCTTATTTAGCGTCCAATATTGTTGTGTCTTACTGACGCAGCGATCGATACTTAATTTTGGCCTGCTAAGTGGAGTTATTTAAGTTACTTTTTCATTGAAATAATAATAAATCGAACAGATTTACAAATATACACCATGCATCTCTGTATCGAGGACGCTCGTTATCATATTTTTTCTCTTTGCGCTGAGAAGACGCTCTATGCTGCGCTTGATAAATTCCTCCAGAAGAAAAGGAGGAACGAAAACCGTTCGAAGAAAGAGTCGTATCGTGATAAATGCGCGATGAACTACGTTGCTCTATATCGTGTAAACTTCAGTTAAGAGGACTACTTTACTCGAGCTCTTTTTTTTTATAAAAAACGAAAAAAAAGTGTTCAAGTTTTTTTTCGCAAAAACTAGAGTTTGCACAGACTTTTTAGAGATTGTTAGTCCGAAATTATACATGTTGTGAACATGTTCAATTTTTTCAAGTCGATTTGAGTATCTGTATTTGAGTTATCACTGTAATGAAAAGAAAATAAGAAACGGAGAAAAATACGTTTAAAGTTTTTAATGCATATTTTCAACTAAAAAAATAATTTTTTTATTATATTAGTAATATAGTTTATGATCCTAATAAACATTGTGTTAAAGGTCAAGTTTCGGTTTAAATTCATTTCTTTGTAATAAATTTCCTCCAAAAAGCTTTAGCTTCGATAAATCTGACTGCTTAGTCCTCTTAAATGGAACACCTCATTCTCGGCTCGAGCTAAGAGAGATTCATGCCGTTTCCGTACTCCATCCACTGCCCACCGACTTATTTCTCGTTACTTTACCCCCAGGTTCTCGGGGAGCAGTACACACACGTGAATATCGCAGGCACGCGGAAATCCAAGCTGGAAGGACCAAAGGGAAAAGCCAACAAACTGTTGCATCCTCCGTGAATCCCACTTAAACCGGCAAGACTCGTTTGACGACTTCGGGGATAAAATGTATGTACCGCCGCGCCGTCCCCATCGTGCGTTTCTTCTCTCATGATACTTTTTAATCATATTAGAAAAAAAAGATGAGACACAAAGCTCAAAGGAGTAGCGTAACGAGCCCCTGAGAGATACGTCGAAGGAATTACCTCGGCGTGAGAAAAAGATGAGCGAGAGAGGAGCAGTGTCTCGCGATTAACGATGCGATATTCTCGGAAGGAGAAAGAAAATTGTGTGCTTGGAAACATTATTTTTTTCACATGTGGTAATTGTTTTTAAAAATATATCTTGCGTATAAATATATTTTAACTACGATTAAAAAAAAGGAAAAATTTCTAAAAAAAATATTATTTTTATATAAATAATGTTGAATAAGATACGGGAAATATTACCGCAAAGATCTATTGAATCGATAAATTACAGTAAAGATCTCAAAAAAACAAAAGAGATAGACAACTATAATGTCCAAAAATACGTATCTATATTAAACACAGTTTTTACATTGTAGTTCTCGCATTGAAATAAAAACCAGTTTCAAATATCGGAACGGCTGAATTTTCGAATATTACGCTCAAGTACGTTTCGGAATAGTAATATTTTTTGTAAACAATGCGCACCCCATCCACCGCCAAATACACCTCGCCTGGGACAACAAGCGGATATTGCGTGGGACAGAATTCGATGCTTTGGCCAAACTAAATCGATCCTGTCGAAAATCGTGCATTAGTGAGCGTCCAGTACAGTGGATGAAATTTCCCTGGCAGGCACCTTGTCGTTGTATCGATACGTAATGCCGTTGCGATTGATGCTATTGTGCCCGGCCGTTGTATGAAAAATGCACTATTGATTACGACAAAGTGTGAATATCGTCGATTCAAAATACAACCCTGACAGGGTAATATAAAGTGCGAAACAGGAGGCGCTGCTTTAAATAAAGCACGATCGACTCTTTGTGATACGATAAATCATTTTTATCGAACGCTTTCTTTTTTTGTCAATGTACTCTTCATCTCCTTTTCATAATAATTATTAGAAAAATAATATAAAATTTATAAACAAATATAGAAATATTTAATGTAACACACACACACACACACACACACACACACACATTTTTTTGGTATATTTATATGCATTGAATTTTTTAATCTCAACACTATCTTATAATGTAGTCTCTAAATTTAAAGCTATAACGTATTTGTTATTGACGATGTATTATTATGACAATAACTGTATCTTTTGTTAAGCGAAGTTTATTTCAACGACCCGCGCTGGACAAAGAGTCAGTTCAATTCTTGTCACCAAGCCGCTAGTATTACATTAAATAGATCTCTCATTTTTAATCATAAATCGATAATTTGCTCGACAAAAATCCTCCAATTCCCATAACTTATAAAATCATATTAATTCTCTCTCTTTTTACATTAAAAAAATATTTATTCGTGAACTCGTTGCCAATTGACGCATTAAAAAAAAGATCTTACCTTGTAAACCTCCCAGGTCGCGCTGAACGGCAGGACGGCGACGCCGACCAACAGATCGGCGACCGCCAGGCTCACGATGAATATATTCGTCACGTTCCTCAGCTTGCTGGTACAATAGACGGCCAGAATGACTAGGACGTTACCCACCACCACCATGACATCGACGATCGCCAGGACGATTAGGGCAATCACGTTCCACAGGCTTGACCACTCGACGCCCTCGTATAAAGCAGTGCATGCGGTGTCGTTCAACTCTCGCATTTTAATTAACTCTTGCGGTTTTCGGGTACGCCCGTGCGATCCTGTCGAAGGATTCCAGAGGATATCCGATACGGTGACGACGACGGGTGGTGCGAACTCGATGAGACGCGCGAGGCATCTCGCGAGCCGTCATATAACGGGATCAAAGTTTTCTTCCGCGGTTAACACTTAAACGTCATGGTAATCAAAACGATTAACGGACACTGTGATCCTTGCAGTTTTCACAGAACACCACAATCTTCTCACGCTTCGCGCTACCAGATATATTAATAACCGAAGACTTTATGACTGGCCGAGATCGATTCGCTCGACGGCAGGACTAGAAGACTTGAAGAAGCTCGATGTTTACAGTGGTCCTTGAACTCTTGAGGGCAACCACGCTTCCTTCGTGTGTTGATCTATCAATTAGTTGCGTTTGATTTCTTAATTATCTATTTCTCGATTATTTATATCTTACGCGAGTGTCGCCGAGACATTACGTCGTGCAACTAATGTTATACACAAAAATTATAGATCTGGAATTTATACAACTCGTTTTATAATTATTCTTAAGCTTTCACTAGACTTTCTTAAAAACGACGGTCAAATTTGCCGAATAAATTACACTCGCTTCTGCACCATCGGCGTAGTGTTAATTGCTATGAGCTAGTTAATTCCTTTTCTCGTTTATCGAAAACTATTTGTATGTTTTCGTCGTACGCGGTCGTTAATGAAGACCACAATCCCCGTGGGTTTCCGTCAATATTCTGACGATTATAGTCGGATGAGCTCGTTAATGCGCGCGTCGTGCACGCTCGTCGATACAGTTGATCATACACCACCCGCGGTAGTCAATCCGACACTTTATAGTTTCGCGGTCGCAAGCACGATCGCAAAACGTTATATCCCCCGGATAATCGATAACACTCGCTCTCTCCGCATATATATACACATATCGCACAATCGCTCGCGTTGCACTTCGAATATGTCATCTAATCGACCTTTTAAACGACGTTGGTTCAGACAGCGCGCAGAGCCGAGGGTATCGAATTTAGCGAGCTACTGATCTAGTTTGTGTTTCGAATGTCTACGGCTCACTTGTCGTTTGCCGTTTCCATTTTCCCTCCGTCATTGGCGAATTTCGAGCGCGCGATCTACATCGAGCCGCGACGTCAGTCGATCGTCGCCTCCTTTACTGCACGATTTCTACGCGAAATTCCTCGAATCTCCTCTTTAATTATCTATCGCGTTTCGAATTCTACGCGACTCTCCCAATCACGGCTACATACTTAACGCTATTCGATCGAACGAAACGCGCGACTCCACGAATGTGATCAAGAGACACGCGCGATAGTGTCTCGCGCCAAGTAAGAACTTACACGCGGAGCGAGACCGACCGTGACTCTTTTATGCTTCAATATACGCTACCTCGTGCGGCAACAGTTTTCGCTGACGTAACGCGCGCCGGAAGGGCTCGGGGGACCTTGACAAAAATCGCCTCGATGAAATCGTCCGAATCGTCAACGTCATCGACCTATTGTCATGCGATCCACGTGCCGCGGATCTATTAGCGTATCCCTAAAAAAAGATACGGGGAGGGAAATGTGTTTGTATATAGCTGGCATCTCCTGACATGCCTGACATTGCTCGCTTGATCGTCGTCGCAACCCTCACATGCCCTCGCCTCCTCTCTCTTTATCTTTCTTTCTCTCCCTTTTCCCCTCGCCAGCGTTGTGGAGATATCGAAAACCCGCAGCGGCCTGCAACCTCTCCTCCGGAGGCCGCTTCAGCCACGTTATACTGCTTCGACTGCACTTTTCACTCTTCCCTGCACAAACCACCCACGACGATCACGTATCTACCCACCACCGACGCCACTTCTATCATCCGTCCTCGGCTTCGCCCACTCGCGGGGGGTGCTCTTTATCCCGTTTACCAAATCGAATTCGACGGAAGTTTTCCGCCGCTCGTTCCGCTCGAGAGATCGACGTTATCCCGAACAAAAATTGAAAACAGCGTCGTCGCCTCTATTAGGTGCGATCGTCGACTGCGCGTTCACCGCGAGTTTTACCGGCGTCGAAACGACCCGTTAAATGCCCCTTCCCTCGATCTCACTCAGTCACCCCGTTTTCCCCGTTTTCTTAGTTCAATATAAAGTGAAACTGCTTCTAGGAAGCTGTGGGCGAATCTTCCTGTAAATTGAGGGTGATTTCGAGAAGCAATCCTAAATCGCCCACGATACTTTTGTCAACGTGAACGTACAATCGAACCCTCTCGAGAAAGGGTATGAAACTTTTTCGTTTTAAAGAATTTTGAAACAAAAAGATATCTCGCGCGTTTCTTTCTGGGATTGATATACATATTCCACAGGATTTTCCGACTCTAACGAACGTTTCGCTTTAGCCGGTAAAAAGCTGAGGGTTAGCGATGTACTGCGTCGTTAAATCAATTTCCAGTTCTCGCGTTTCACTAAAGAAGATACGTTCTTCTTATTGATGGCGTCTTCGGAAGGGAACGCTTTGAACTTTCAAATTTGAACGCGCACGATCGAAAGGATGCACGAACAGATTACGGCCGCGATCCCTACGTGATTCCAGAATAAAAAAAATATTTTTCTCTTAAATTTCGCTTCTCTCTATCGACGTTGAGCGATAGCGGATCAGCGATTCCTGTTGCTTGCTTCGCGGGCGGAGAGTACACGTTTGCCGCTCAACTCGACGACGAATATATTTCACGATCTTTCGTCGAATGAAAATCCCCGACTCTTTTCGTGCCGAGAGAATCTCCGTTACGATGAAAGCGCGTATAAATGGCCGCTCGTTAAGCGAAAAAATCGGATTACTCTCGTCGTTCCATATTTGACGACTTCGGGGCGGCGGGAGAGAGAAAGCGAAGGATAGAGTTAAAATTATTTCTCTTCTTACCACACTTCGATTAAATTACTTCAATTCTCGCCTCGCTTCCGCGTTTCGTGCTTCAACAGATCTTCGCGAGGAATATTCTCGCCTATACTGACTCTGATGTTCCTTATAATCCGCCGTGACAGAACGTATTACGCTCGGCAGAATGTGTGCCCTTCTGACAATCACGTTCCGCCTATTCACGATTCGTGTCACTTCAGCGCGAATCAGAAGTTTCCCGTTTGTTCTTCGCGCTGGTTCCTTCTCGTCGTCGTCTTCGGGCAATCGTACCGGGCGGCGAGCGGAGAAAAAGGGCGGAAAGAGAGAGAGAAAGAGAGAGAGAGAGAGAGAGAGAGAGAGAGAGAGAGAGTCCGAATGTATATGTATTGCCCTTAACAAACGGCGCTATGGGACGCGCATTTGTGCCCTAAGTCACGAAATCTCGATTCAGAATGCCTTACGTGCGCTCGTCCCTCAGGATTACGCTCCCGGCGCAATGAATTTACCGTTACGTGGCCGGCCGGAAATTGCAACCTTCCTTCTCGGCGCTATTTTCCCGCGTCCTCCCCCTTTCACGGACGTCCCTTCAGCGCGGCGTGTTACGCGGCAAAAAAGGGCAAACGAGACTGGGTGGCTTGACTTTTCGGCGACCGACTTCCTAGAAAGTACGATCACGTTCCGCCTCGAATACGCGGGTGCGAGAACGGGCGAGAACGGAAATTTTTCGGCGCAGTCTTCTCGCGATCTTCCGCCGATCGTTTGTCGACGTGTCCGGAAATGCAGGGCGTATAGTGTATAGGGACGACCGATACCCGGGGACACTGAAAATTCCCAGGGCGTAGATTCCGCGTAAATCAGTTTCGTTAAACAACTTTAGACGTACTCCTCCTCCTCCTCCTCCTCCCTTCCGACGATCCACCGCTCACCCCTTTTTTCGAAGTGCAAGTGGGTGGTTTTATTCGCTGTCAAGGACTCTCGATATCGAGTCCGTACCTTTCGCGGTGGTTTCCGCGCAAAACAAACCGGCGGAAGATTTTATTTCTCCTTTCTCTCTCTCTCTCTCTCTCTCTCTCTCTCTCTCTCTCTCTCTCTCTCTCTCGGAGACCGATTTCTATCCGAAGGAAAAGACCGCGGAAACTTGGAATCGTTTGACAGTCTCCGGAATTTTTCCTTTATCTTTCACGCTTTTCCTTTTCGAACTGTTTTCTTATTCTTCCTCAACAATCTTCACAAACAACGCGTCTTCCACTTGTCGAGCGCGACGCTGAATTTTGCTACGAATAATTTTTCACGTTTAGTATATAACGTTTCCTCAAGTCGCGTTGAGGAAACGCCTCCGTTTTCTCCGCGCTCATCGATTTCCGCTGGATTATATGTTTTCCTCGAAATCAAATAAAATACCGGCTCGAATGGCTTGTCGAGACCGATAACTCGCCCCTCGCCACCGTACCTTCTAATTCGAGTTCATGAAAGTAGCCGATTGAATCTTTAATTCAACCGTCTGAATTCCCGCTAGCGGACATACCAAAAGCTAATCCCCACTGTGATCCAATGATCGTTTGAAATTTCACCTCCTTCTTCTCCAGGAATCGGAGTCGATATCTTCCTTTTTGATCTTCTTTTTTTTTCTTCTATGCGGTCAATTAAGACGTCCAATGAACCGTTCAATTATTTTCCCTTGCCTTGCACCTTTCACGAAGAGAAAAATACGCTAAAACGCTACATGAATTTTCAATTATCCCTCTCTTCGCGGCTTCTTCGGCATTCTCGCGGGTTTTCTTTAATTACATCGCTTTTACGCGGGGATCTGATATGCCGAATGAATTTCCAACGATCCCTCTTGGTTTGGTTGCAATTTATTCCTCGAGTTGCGCAAAACGCCGGATGAATTTTCGATGAGTTCACCGCTACCGTCGCTCTCCTTATTCGTGCTACGAAAGTCCGGCACCTGCGCTCGACAAGGATCTGAATAATACTACCTCTATACTATTATTATAATACTTAATCAGCACTTTATATAGGAGCGCTGATTAAAAGAAACACACCGACGAGCTTTTAATTAGACAAATTTCCCGAAGCACAATGTGTTCGCCCATAATTTTATCGTTTACCTCGCAATTTCTGGTCTAATTTAGCCGAAATATCTTCGAAATATTCCTCTCTCGCATGTGCCGAAAAAGTGAGCGCTTCCTCCCGGAAATTCAGTTTAAATAATCGCAAGAAGATCGCGTTAATTATCATCCGCTTTCGGTCTTTAAGCGGCCGAATTTTCGGCAGCCTCTATTTTAATCACTGCGCAGATACACATACACATATCTTCACTAAAACATCGAATAAAAATCTCGTTTTGACCTGTCTTCCACTTCTATTCCTCTGATGCGCTGAACCCCAGCCCGAATCATCCGCTCGAAATCGTTTCTACCTTTTCACGTTTCGATTCCCATTCGGCTCTTGCCCGATTCTCTTCTCCTTAATTGCCCTTTCCTCGATTTTTCCGCAGCTCGGATTTCTCCTCTTTTCAATCCAAACATTTAAAATGCTCGCTCGCTCGCTCGCAATAACTTTTGCCTTTCCACCCTTTTTCCCCCTTCCGCCTTTCCTTTCTGATATTATATTTCCTCTCGACTGCCTGCACTTTTTAATTGTGTTACTCTTTCTCTCTATTATTATTCCGCTGTCTAGATATCGCAAAGCACCTCAGAGCGAGTCCTCTTCGATTCTCTCTCGCTCAGACGCCAAATAACTTTATAACGACGATGACGGCCGCGGCGTGACGATCTCTTTCCGCCGATGCAGCGAAATATTTCTAGCCCCTGTCCGACTATTGAACTATCCGCGATTCAAGTGCCACTCAAACTTTCCTAATGCCGGCAATTCCTTCTCTTCAGAGTCCGGCAGGCCTCCAAGTAGTCCTCCGTTTTTTCCGCTTGGCGTGACCAATAGTTATCGCGGCAGATTTCGATCAAATTCTCGCCAAGAGGTCTTTTTTGAAATGTCTCGATTTTGCAACAACGACGAAAACGATATGAGATAATCGGTAGCGAGTCTTTCACCAAGTTCGTCCGATGAACGTATCTGCGGTGTAAGGGAAACCGTGTTTTGCTCGCGTTGCTTTCGTAAGGGCGCGCGATCGTTATCCGACGACGCGGTATCGAGGTTCACGCGTGCGTATTATATATTGCCGGTTCCACGAAGGGAATTCTTGCGCGTCGTTTGTATGCTACCGGCGCGCTCGACGACGCTAATAAACGCGGGTACAGCGTGGGAAGCGACGCGACGCGCGTGTTTTCGCGAAGATGCAAGATCAACTCGCCTTAATTATTCTTCGGTGGGATAGTTGATCACACTTACAATTAGATCGTAATTAACGTTTACGCTAATTTAACGACACAATGTTTACCGCTTTTATATACATATACATATATATTTGATCGATCCGATCGGATGACGTGGAACAACTTACTCGTCGTAGAACGATGTTTCCAGGCTTACGTGTTCCTCGGCGAAGTCACTGAGCAGTCTACCTTGATCAGTCTTAGCGATTTCCACGCGTCAAGCCTCTGGAGTCGGGAGCGTCTAGGAGTAAAAATCACAGCCAGCGAAGTGAAATTACGCTCGTCGATCATTGCCGCGCAGCGGCGATCAGTCTCATGTGCTCTCGTATGTGCGCGCCTCCCCTATTCTCTTTATTCCCGTCGACCTATCGCCCCGAATACTCTCGGGTATACGCTAAGTTATCTTCCGGCACCTGCTGGCGCACTGTCTGTATCTGAGCAATCTGAACAGCGCCGCTTTCCTGATGCGTTTCGATCGCATTATTTCGCCCGATCGACCCTGCCTCGACGACGGAGATCCTCTCGAGGTAATGCGCGTGATGCATCCCACGGGCACGCACTTGTCGATGATTTATTTCGTCCTCGCGTTCATTCCGCCCACCGTACGGTAGCGTCTGCAAAAGAAAGCACGAGAATAATCCCGTTGTTACCACACGGCAACGGCTGCCTATCAATTGGCAAAGACTGCAATCGACGAGGCAGTTTAATCTAGAAGAGAAACGATGACGATACTGCACTTGTAGGAAAATATTCAGCTACTACTACTTATACGCATGCAGCTATCGTTTTCTCCGCATTTAACGAAGTATATCTCGAAAAAAGAAATCTCTTTTCTCTGCCTCTCGTTCTCTAAGTTTTCCGGCAATAAAATAATAATTAAGTATAGATAAATATAATAGTAACGACAATTACTTTCTTTGATGCGATCAGACTTTCAGACAGTTGACTCGAGTTGTTTTTGAAAATTAATAAATCAATAATATCTTTTTCCCTTTTAAAGATGGAATTTCCTTTTACTTTATATATATACGCGAATAGATATAAGATTAATTAATATTTAATATATAATTATCAAATTACTCCAATATGCATTGTACATAATTCTGCTAATTATTCTCTACAACCGTTTTTATTTCTGTCATCCAATATTTTGTAGCCTAAATTCTGACACTGCTATACGTGTGACTTTCGAATCTGCTGGAATTCTAAATTTGACAGCTCTATGCTACCAAACGGATCGGATGTACGAGGAGCGGAACGCGATGTGCTCGAAGCCGATAGGGAATTCGGTTCAAAGACTAGATGGGAATTGAACGTAGATGAATGGACAAGCCCGGGCGAGCAAAAAGGAAGACCCGGGAATTTGATAACGGCCACTCAAATACGAAACACATTCGTTGGTATAGATTCTGGGAACGAAAGTCATCGATCGATAATTCTGTTCAGCGCCGTTACGTGCGAGTCACCTCTT
The DNA here is from genome assembly GCF_048541705.1 of Temnothorax americanus. Classification (NCBI taxonomy): domain Eukaryota; kingdom Metazoa; phylum Arthropoda; class Insecta; order Hymenoptera; family Formicidae; genus Temnothorax; species Temnothorax americanus. The sequence goes on along the minus strand of NW_027509795.1, from coordinate 703,606 downwards.
CTGAGAATCCTGATTCAAGCAATGCAAATGACCTCTCTCTCTCTCTCTCTCTCTCTCTCTCTCTCGAATGTCGTTGAAGGCGTAGGCGTCACAGATCTGACGAAGACAAAAAAAAAGAAAGAAACGATCAGCTTACGCGAATACATTTTACCGATAACATACGTTGTATCCACACGTAATTAAATGTCAATCTTTGACTTTATACCTATTTAATCGCGAGCATAAAAGCGAAATACTATTGCATTATACAACGTACATTTATACGCATTTAAATATTTGGCCTCTGATGACATAGGCAAACCGCCGCAAACCAAATTTGTATGACCAAATATAGTATTAATATAATAAAATGTTTCTACACTCTAAAAAAAATCTTGTAATACTTAACAAACGCATTTGGTTGTGCGTTTTAGCGTAATATTCGGCAAGTAGTAACAAATATGGTAATTGTTACCAACCGGTTGATAACAATTACAAAATAGTTAGCAAAAATCTCTCTATAATATTGTGTATGATGAAATAAGGTATATACATTGTAATATATGTGTCCTTGTCATTGTCTTATTTATAGGTTACAGATACAAATACTATTGCTTTCTTTTCATTCTTTTTCTAATTGCGATTGGTGTGCACCTGGTGCATCTGACTGAAACGCCTGCTCGATAGAAATAACGTTTCACGTAATCCGTTGGAAATTCTCGGAAGTGAAATAAAACGAGAGAAAGATATGTCTTCAATAATTTCAAATGTAAAGATCGTCAAACGCGTATAATTTTAATATTAAGATGTACGTATAAATATTTTAGAATTTTTCAATTTTGCGATATATATAAAAGAGATAATTTTTTTAAATTTTATTACCATCTGCAATATGTTTGCATGCCGGATATTTGGTCAGCACCGTAGCCGAGCAAAAAGCATTCCTTTATTAAGCATTCTTTGACATTCTTTTCAGATATATATCAAAGAATATCAAAGAATATCAAAGAATGCTCACAAAAAAACTGCACAAAGAAAATTAATTATTGCTGTTAATTCGTGACGTTTTCCAACTGCTCGTCCGTAAAATCTGCTTTATCTGAATGCTTCATTACTTCGAGCCTTTTACATTTCATTGGTGTATGCTGCGTGTTTACAATTATATTTCTCATATCTCATATCTTTTGTATTTTTAATCTGATAATACACATATATATATATATTTTTGAAATATCAAGTTCTCTACACCTATCTTTTCAAATGTCATTTTTATTTATATTTCATCCTGAATCCATACAGCAGTGCTTGTTAATTACAAGTTACAAAGTACAAGTTACCTCGAGCTATTCGCTCCTCTATTTCGCACACATTGCATCTATCGGTATTACAAGACAGTCGCGCACAAAGCATCAAGTGCGCGGTTAATTATTTGCTCTTTTGTTACTCATGCGTGAGATTATACACTTTCGCGAGATGGCAAAGGGATTACAAACGAGAAATATCAAACGATAGATAGAAGGAGAGAACAGAAAGAGACATTCATGCTACAATGGACGTATATGTATGTTTGCAACCGAGCGAAATGATGAAACGTGAAGATATGGCATCGAAATGCCGAGGTAGTGCGTGAAGTTGCAGTCAGCAGGGAAATTCCGCCTATATATATATATATATATATATATAATTAACCCTTTTAGCTCTTTGTGTGTTCTCGTGCAAATACACATAAAGGATATGTAAATACGCGTTATGTCTAAGTTATATTTTCCCTCGCCCAATCTTGTCGTTGTAGCCTTCATTTCCGCTACGAACTTTCACGAAACTTTGCTCATATTAAAACTATATTATTTTATTTTATATTGCATTGTACTAAATTTTAAAATATTAGAAAACAAAGTGTTTATCACACACACACAATTTTCAGCATAAAACAATCCATTAAATCTTTTTTTCAGTACCTGCGGCATGTTGTTTATAAAATAATGAAATATATTGGTAATTGGAAAATAACGAATAAACAACCCACTTCTCTAAAGTTGCAATAAACAAAATTTTGTAATTTATATGTGCGATACCGAGGAAAAAGTATTCGGATAAACGTATCCGAATTTGAGTGGCGCAGAGAGAATATCTACGGACTACGAGCTTTACAGAACAGTCGTGTACATGCGTTCATCGCGTATTCATGCACGTCGGTCTGTTCAAAAGAACGGCCTTTTATGAGAAGATGCGCGCGCGAATGAGAACGGTTATATAGGCATGTGCATGGCGCGGCGTGTCTTTAGTATGTACTTTTTTTTTCGCCCGTTCTTATATATGCAGAAGTTCGAGGCGTTAAGAAAAGTGTCCTTATAACCAGAAACAAAGATGCAAGGAAAAAGAAAAGAGGCACATTGCAGAGAACAAACCTGCTTACAATTGCGCCGGCTACACGCGCCGTTATTCAGCAAATAATTTATTAAAAATCTAAACAGTTCGATCTTCTTGTTGAAATACAGGCCATACATACGCGATACATTCTTTGCCATCGTAATTTATGAATATGCATTATGCGACATTTATCGAAAGACATTATTATTGACGAGCGGTCCGTCGAAAAATTCGAGAGCGTTTCAATTTTCATAATTAAAACTAATTGCCCCTAACTCCGTGCAATTTCTCATAGCATTGACTTTTAATCGGCGCGTGACATAACTCCTCATTGGAGTCATGACGGCGCCAAACTAGCGCCGAGACCATTTAACGAGAGCCCGCCGGAAACTTTAAATTGCTACATCCATCGGCGAAAAGTTCCGGAACAGTTACTCCGCCGTGCGCGGTATCTTTGCATTCATTTCGAGGGCGTATACATAAATTTTCCCGCCGTATCTTTTCGTAAGATTCGCTTTCTCGATCCGGCATAAATTCCGCGCGGTTTCGATATTGGGATCGAAGTGTCGTGCGCGTCGGCGTCGGTCGGATCTCTTTCTTTTTCTTCGTCCTCAGTCTCTGAGGAAAGTTTGTTCTCCCGCGTAGCGGCATTAAGTTGCGCGAAATTACACTTCGATGATTAATAATGGGTGTAAAGCTCGGAAAATCTTGGCGCGCATCGGCGCGTGAAGCACAATAAATGTATACGCGGCGGAAATCAATACCGGAGGTCGAAGGATGATTGACGCGTATGCTTCTAAAGAGAAAAAAATATTTCGAAATGCGCCGCATTCTTGTAAGATCCAAACGCGAAACACCAGTATGTGTACATACATACATCAATGTATACTTTTGCGTTTGAGAGAATTTCCGATAACATGTCCGTCAAAAATCAACCCTAATATTTAGATTAACACGAGTGCGAGTGCGTTGATGTGTGGTATGTGCACAAATATTTTTATTAATATAATATTTTAAATATATATTTAATATGTACAGCTCATAAAAAAATGGCTATTATTCACCAATAATGACAACGTTTTTTTTTTTTACATAGATTAAACGTTTGTATTCTCCTTTGATATTTTGGTTCACAAAATATGCATAGCTACTTATTGTTAATGAATGTATACATTCCCTTTCTCTTTTCAATCGCAATTTAATTCTTAACAAAATAAAACAATTTTTAGAAACAAATATAGAAAAAAACCTGTTTCTTGTTGAACATTGCATATCCAACACTTCTCAAGACTAATGCAACAAAAATTCAAGTTAAGTTTAATTAAGCGTAAAATACTATGAGAAATAATAATATAGTTTCTCGATCGAGATGCGCGGATTATCTGGTGCAAATTTTTTCTTAACTTAAATGCCGCGTTAAGACGCCCGTAAGCAACTTGTAAGGATATTTTCGCAAGAGTGCGAATCTAAAACAGATCCCTTTGGACTTGCCTCCGGCTTGGACCTTGGTCCATTACAGAATAAATTCGCTTCCTTTAGCGAATGTTGCTTATTTAATTTAAAGCGTAACTTCGGCAAAATGACGCGAAAGAAAAGACGACGACGAAGGTGGAACCGGTGGCGTCTTGGCGAAAGTTTGCGTAGCCTAAATTGCGACTAAACGAAAATCTGAAAGGATTTACTTCTCGTCGAACGAGATCGTTAGTGTACCGATGTTGCACAACTCCCGCGCCAATACAAATGCAATTAACAACGTTTCTTGCAGCTCGCACAGTAAAAGGTAAAATTAATTAATTTATATAAACCATGACGTAACGTTAAAGTAAACACCAAAATTATTATATAAATATAGAATATAAATATACATTTTTCTCTCGATGCGACACATGCTCGTCCTGGAAAATTTTAGAAATAGGATAGCTTTGTTTATCAAAACATCGCCATTATTTATATTATATTAATATCATCGATTAGTCTTGCCAATTTTACTATAGCTTAAACATTTGTTTAATGAAATATGTATATCAAATTGCCATGAACATTGATGATTATTGCTTCTATATGATTGTATAGCATATTTCGAGAGACGCATTTCGACAATGCCGATTGTGTATAAAGCTGCAAAGACAATTAACGAGCAATTTAATTGGTACGGTTACTTCTGTGGCGGCAAATTGTATAATCCAGCATTTTAATCCAGTTATAAAAATCGCGGTGATTATTCATTGCATGCGCAATTACGGTACTTTTGCATTACAGTAGACGATAACTTGCCGCGGAACTCTTGTTTCACCTCGTATATAGCTTGTCACGAATACGTACGCGAAGTGGCACCAAGTTGGGGAAGAGGCCGACGTCGATGTTACACGACGGCGCTTGGAGATGAAGTCAAGAGTGGCTGGCGAGAGGCGGGTCAACGGGAAAAGCCTGGAAATGTTATTAACGACACGCTCAATAGGCCGCGTTCGTTTGTTCTGTGAACTGCGAATTCATCAGAGCGCATCCAAGCACATTGTCTGTCCGTCCGAATCGATGCACGATCGATTAAACTTTAATCGAGCGGCGATCGCAGCGACCGTTCGAGAGCAGAAGATATATTCGCAAAACGGTATAAATAATTGTTATATATTACTTAAACGCGTTATATACGTTTGAACAGAGAAAGTAATGTCGAGAAACTTGAGAAATAAATCCGCACTAATTTAAGAATCTTGAGTTTTGCGAGAAATAATCTAGTCTCGGAAATTCTTACGTAAAATGTGATTATTAAGTAAAGTTAAAAATATTTCGTCATCAAAATTAATTGGCTTGCTATTTTATATTAGCGATTACTTTTGTGAGATACATATATCTCATTATTCTCACATATCGCATATTGCGAATCATATTGGTCAAACTTGTAGATAATAAAAAACCAAGAATTTAAACATAAGAAGAAATAACACGCGTATTCTTTACACTCATATCACTTGATATAATGAAAGTTACAGGCGAAATATAATGGGATTTGAATAATGGAATTCAAACGCTTTTGGATCGCAATTAACTGATAAATGAAAGAAGAATAAAATTAAAAGTTGCTGCTTAATGAATTGCAATGTGGCAATAAAAAACAGCACGAAAAATAGATTGTCAGATTCTGTAAGATGATTATTGAAATCGCGATAATGGCGGTCCTTAATACAGACAGCATGGTGGACTGAATCAAAGTGCATCGAGTGTAATCACGGTGCATCGAGGCATGATGATTCGTGTAAGCGGTATACAGTAAGCGTACACAATTGTTGCATGATTGATATATAGGATAATTAATTCCTGCAAGACCTAACTGAATTGTCAAATATCACCCATGTCCGATAATTAAGTGACAAGCAGCGACAATTATCTCGTTGGTGTCGCGCACAGTGAAAATATCATACTAATACGATGTCGGAAAATGTATTTCTCATTGCACACAAGTTTCATTAAATAATTCGCGATGATTATGCCAAAGGTTTGAGAAACTGCGATAAATTAATAACGCGCGCGTGTCGTAACATCGCGTTTATTTCACGAGGCAGTGTAGCTTAAATCGCGGTCGCGTCAACAAATGGCGTCCGGGATGACAGTTTAATTAGTATACAAAGCGTGCAGTTAGAGAGAAGTTATTACTCTCGCTCTATATCGTCGCGGTATTATTACCATCTTTATGAATTTAGCGCTAAACTTTCGCCGCCCGATTTTCTCCGGCGAATATGTGGCGGGATAATATCGCCCGCATAATTGTTATTGAACAAGTCGCATTTTGCTGTAACAGGCGACATAGTTCGGTAATTATAGTTTGCGCCACTTATAGACATTACCTTGTTGGTGAATTATTAAACGGCTTAGGAACAGGTCCAGTGAACTTTAACGTATATATCATTCACATAACGCGATATGCAAACATTGGCGTATCCAATTTCGTTTCGCGGATAGCCACAGCTAATTAACATGCGAATACTCCGAATACTAACGCAATAATAATCAATCGCTCGTCGATTAGATTGAAAATTAATACCGGGGATTAATATACCCGGCATCGAATTTATTTATCATTTTTCTCGCCATTTAATATAACGGCTATTATTAAAAATTATAATTTAACATTATCACGCCGGGAAAAGAGAGAAAGAGAGATACACAGATATAAAATAATCACAGATAATTAAATAACAGCTTAATGCTATAATAATGTTTAACGTTATAATAAACGTTATAACGTTATAAAAGTTATTATGATTAAAGAATAATGACGATGATGATGATATGTGTTGTATATTGCATAAGCACATAATTAGTTTTTACAATAAAACATTTTATTAAAACATTGTAATGTTTCACTAAATTTTTGATTATAAGAATAATATAGTTATAACCTTATAACATAAATTAAATATAATTTTTCAAATACCTAAAGGGCACAAATTTAAGTATTAAAATAAAAAAAAATTAAAAATAAAAAAGACAACATTTAATAAACAAAATTTAAAAAAGAAATTTGTCTGAAATCGATGTCATAAAAACTATCCAACAGAACATATCAATATTCTCCTATTTCGGAGTCCATTCTATTCCATTTCCTGTGACTCCGTTCTCCGATGTGTATCGAATTATACCGTACGGGAAGTTTATCCTTCTCGAATTCCGGGTGCAAACTCTTTCACAGACCCGATTCCGCGGCTAGCAAAGTTATTCTCGAAACTTCGTCCCGGAAGGTATAGCGTATATAGCTCTCTCTTTCGTTATTTATGATAATCAAGTCTATTAACGAGATTTCCGCGAGATCGAAAAATCGCGATCTTCGCGAAACTTATTTCGTGCGTCGCGTTTTATCTTGGAAGTAATCCTAGACGAGAATATCCCAATCGCATAAAAATTTCCGAGGTCAAGAAATCGCTCTTTTCGCATTTCTCTTTTAGTTTTAGAACTCGAAAACTTTGCGAATAAAATATTTTATTGCTAACATTGAACCGTTATAAAAAATATGGAAAATATTTTAATCTGCGAATTTTACTCTCATATTTGTAAAAGAATTGAGTCAATATATATTGATAATCTATCTACATTATCTAATCTATAAATTCTCTTTTTTCTTTTTTCTTTCCACATACAAATCATAGATTTTATTTAGAAACAGAATAAAACAAGCGTCATATAAAAGGTAGACTTAATTGACTTTTCTCACGATTCACGCATACTGAACGATCAATGAGAAAATGTACATACGCGTGGTACTTTTAATTCACGCAAACTTGCTCAATTTACGTAAACTTCCATCTATTATAAGCGTATCCCATTTCACTCTCCTGTCTGTCTCTACTTCGATCAACCAGAGGGTTTAAAGCCTCTAATATCCTTCATGTAAGGTTGAGATAATGAAGGATATACCTATACATGCTACAACGTTCTCTACGTCCGTATAGCTCATACATATACAGCTATCACTTGTTGCGTTAATAAAACATAAAATGTTCCATATTTCCTATTTTTGCTTTATCATATAAATATTTAATACAATAGTAATAAAGGTATATGCGCGTACACTTGTGGAGAGAGAGAGAGAGAGAGAGAGAGAGTGTGTTGCAAAAAAATCAGATTTGTTTCTTAAAAAAACATGTTTTTGTATTGCGATAATAAATTAGCTCGATAGAAGATAAAAACAAACTTCTCGGATTATATACTTGCGAACTATGTATATGTATAGGAAATATAAATAATGTACAAGTATTACCTATTCGAATACTGTATCGAAAACGAGTGTATGCCTTCGCAATAAGAATCAGTCCATTGTTTACCACGGAAGTAAATATTATTTTGTCGTATATCGCTATATTCGTGGAGCTCCCTAGAATTTTCACAAATAATGCGCAGCATAATGCTCGGATTTCGTCCCGTGACCTTTTCGCGTTTCCGCAGCACTCCCGGCAATAGATCTCTTTCCACGCAATACCTGGCATCTGGATCTTCTTTATCCTTCGTTAACCATATTACAAACCAAATAGGGGATTCGCTTTCCTTATCTTTATATAGTTCGTCACCTAAATTGCTCGTTGGCTTAACCGCTTTTCTACGTTCTCTCTTAGATTCCCGCTAGAATCGTTTTATTGAAATGCTCTCTCCTCCTCTACCCCTCCTCTAACTCTCTCTCTCTCTCTCTATTTCTCTCACGAAGTAGATACTCTCAATCCTAAACATTCAGATCCGGGTTGCTTATTAAGAATCATATCCCGTCGAAATTCATAACGAAGCCAATCTCGGGTAAATAGATAAATGCAGATCTAACACGTACATATCTCAGAGCAAACGAGGTTAACCGTTTGAAACAAGATAAATACCTACAGCACGAAACGCTATTTACCCATACCGAGCTTCGAATCCCGTGCAAGTCTGCATTCCCCCCTTCCCAACGATGGTGTAACCGCGTTACGCAATGCGAGAGTATTTTCAGAAAATTCGGTAGAAATCAGTTTTGGAATGCGTAACCAGTTATAATTATAAGTATAATTATTTGCACTATAAAATTTGAATGGTTGCACGCACAACCGCGCCTCAGACTAGCCATTTCGCGATTTCTAACTCCAGAAAACTCATCTACTTTGTTAAAACCAATCCAGAATATTAATAACCGACTATTTTGTTACATATATATCTTTAGTTAATTAAGTCATATATCTATATACACATATACATATAACTCAATTGTCTTTAACTCCTTCTGAAGAAGTAACTTTTCCTGCATATTTCTTGTGTCCATAAATTTTCATAATTCGCAAAATGAAAGCATAATTCTCTCTCATTTTCTTTACCACTTTATACTATTCTCTTATATCATATTTACGTAATTTATATACATTTCAATGTAATATCAATATTATATTATCTCTTTAACGATATAAATGAAATATATATATATATATATATATATATATATATATATATACAAAGTAAAACACATTAAATTAATAAGAATAATATATATCGCTCTATAATATACCATGTTTTTATAATGAAAGAAAGGAGGAAAATATGAAATGTCGCGCATTTTAAATTTTCATTTCCTACGAAATTTTAACGAGATTTTACATTTTCAGTATTTTAATCAGACGATAAGAGCCTGCAGTGAGAGAGACGGAAGGTCAGATTACAATATGGTAAGTGATTAAAAACAGCGTGAGTCACTACGAGACTTTTAGGAAGAGGACATAATGAAATACGGAGATACCCAATTTGCCATTTAAATGCCGTATCAATAACGTCGGCGTTAAAATAAAAAATAAATGTCGTCTGAGAAAAATTATTTCATTCACATTAATTATACACTCTACATTATTTTCTCACATAATCAGCTTCGAGCTACGTAGACGTATATTTCTACATGTATTTTTAATTCATTATCATAAAATAACCAAAGTATTTTATCATAACTTATATCGTCCGCGGTATAAAAAATTACAGCATTTTATTTCGTTTTTTCGTTCGCTATTACCGCGAGCTAGTTATTCTAATTGCGGAAGAAAGCTGTCCAAAAAGAAATATTAAGAACGGGATTTGAAAACAGGTTTAAATGCCGTGGCGACAAGGCAGAAGAATATTATGAATATAGATTTTATAAAATGCTTTATTTTATATATAAATCCATTTTTATTCAATCTGTATTCGCAAGAAGTTTTGATAGTCTTTTCTCTCTGACATGACATAGTTTTAACCGTAGACGTATATAATAGACTGAACGTTCTCTTATTGGAGAGAAGAATAAGGAAGATGTAAAAAGAAACAGAGATATGCTTGCTGAGACGCTTTCCTTATCTGATTGTGTAGTTGGTGGGGAGAAGGAAAGGAGAAACGGAAGGAAACAATCCTAACAAGCATATACATCTCTGTCCTTTAGATTTTGTCTACAACTCTCCAATGGCAATGTTCAGTCTATTATATGTAGAATACGTCTATGGTTTTAACAGATAATCTTCCAGAAAAAAAGTCAAAACAAACGTTATAAGTAAACTTAATATAGATCGACATATTTCAAAGATTGGAAATGCAGTCAATATTTAGATAAGAAAAGCGAGACTTGCTCGGCCGACTGCTTCGCAATGATATAGGAAGAGCCGACATATCGAAGGATGTCAAAAAATTACGTCACTATGAACGCTTGGGCCACCACAAGCCAGTTATCCCTGTGGTAACTTTTCTGACACCTCTTGCTGAAAACTTTTCAAGCCAAAAAGATCGATAAGGCGTGCTTTCGCAGTCTGTATGCGTACTGAACATCGAGATCAAGCCCAGCTTTTGCCCTTTTGCTCTATACGCGAGGTTTCTGTTCGCTGAGCTCGTCCTAAGACGCATCGTGATTCATCGAGTCTCTCACCCTTATGATAACAAACGGATAAATAACTTCCTCGCTGGGGTTTCTCCACGAGGGGTGAGACGGCTCCGTGCGGAATCACAGGCGATTCCCGGTAACGAGCAACGACTATAGAATCGTTGGCAGTGTAGAAACCAGCCGCTCGCCGAAATGTGTCCGCCCACGATCCGTCCGCGCACGCCTCGCTGATTTTTTTCACGAACCGAGGTGAGACAGGGGAGAAAGTTTTAATATCGAATGTGCGGATCGAGCGGTATGGAGTGGAACGAGGTGAGCGGGCGAGTCTTTCCCTGCTGATGTGCCGTCAGTAAGGCCCGAAGGCAGCCTCTAATCTACCTTCGACAAACTAAAGTTACCGATTTCCTATTCGTTGAGAGGTATGGCGAAAGGGGGAAACGTTCGCGTCCAAGTTTTCGGGCGAAACTCGCCACCCCGAGCAGATTTTTCTTATTCCCGACCGCAACAGTATGATAGAGATAATATTGCAGATGTAATATTAGATTTTACCTGCGACAAATTTGCATATAATTTTTCTCTTTTAGAACAGAGCGTATATAATATCGTACATATTTATAGAGTTGTAAATAAGATCACGTAGAGAAATAATTTAGAAAATGTTATTGACGATGTGTCGAGTCGCGTATACATTGATCTAATTTTATTACAACGCGATACGTTAGTTTTTAATGAGCACTTAACGATGTTTCTGCTTTGCGGAGTTGTCGATATCAATTATCAATTTGTCGCTTACAACACGGCATCAATTTAAAATTAGCAGTAAAACAAAGTTTATATTTATTTACGTCCTGAAACTAAATCCGCAGAAAAGTATTTTATTTTCAGTTTCTGATATTTTGCACAAATAAATATTATTCTCTAAATTTTTTCTCTACGGAAATATCAATCTTTCTTTATTGAAGAATCTAAAATATTTCTTTGTGTATTTTTAATATAAAATATATAATTCAACGCAGGGCGGCGGTGTGGTCTAGTGGTAGAGCGCCAGACTCGTAATCTGAGGAACCAGGTTCGAGTCCACTAGAGCCATGTAACATGGAAAAGTTTTTTTTCCGAAAAAACCGCGCCCCTCCGTGCAAGATGCGGAAAAAACTGGGCTCCGTCTTTCGGAAGAGACGTTAAACCGTTGGTCCAAAGGAGGAAACAGTAAGGTAGTGGATGAATTGGAGGTTAGGGTTGGGTACGTCCCATCAAAACGCCCTTTAAGGCCCCTTGGGGTATATAAAGTAAAATTCTTTATCCTTTATATAATTCAACGCAACACACTCTAAATGAGAGAGATGTAACAAATACTTTTTTTCCAATCATGCCTTTTTCAAATTATGTCCTTTAAAACTTTCGCTGCAGATATTAACAGTATTAATAAATTTATATTTTACATATGCATATAGACGTTATATGTTTCGTTTTAAGCGCAAATATTTTCTTTCTATTGTTACACGAAACGATAACAGCAGAAAGAAGCGCCGATCAAACTCGCAATAATCGATTTTTCGTCCGCAGCATATTTAATAAAGTGCCGCAATATTTAATTCTCTTTCACTCTTTATCGTCTATTTCAATTATCCTTCACCGCGATTTATCGCGACTTCCGTTATTTCACTTCCGTATATATCTTCGATAAAAACCAGAACGATTTTTTTTTACGACGCATCAGGCGAATAAACTTTCAAAATAATGAGTTTGTCGTGTTGAATTCTCGTTATGGTATTATCAATAAATAATAGACGAGAATACTCCTGTCGATGATATATATTTTTATTTTTCCGTCACGAATCAACATTCACTACACATATTTGTCCCCCAGATTGATTTTCCCGCATTGTTTCCTGTCTATTATCTCTTAACGAATATTCATCCAACAAATATCAATCGCTTGCAGCTGTTTTTCAATATTATTTTGCGCGCTGGCGTATGAAATAGCCATTTCATTTTTAAGCAACTTAAACGGAGATTCAGTAGTATGACCATTATATCGGTCAGACCACTAGGTAATATAATTCAGGCGTTATCTCTTTGCGTTTACAAAGTTTTTCGTGATTGTAATATACACATTTTTTCTTTTAATAAGAGAGTCAAATCTCTCGTTTATGTGTCATATTTATATCTGAATTTATATTTCAATCGCGCGCAACGTGCCGGATCTCCCCTAACAGCAATAAAATATTCTGTATATCTATAGAGTATACTAAGGATGTACTTAATATACTGAGAACAAACTTAGAATATTTTATACTTTATGATGTCCTCTGAACATTCTCAGAATATACATTTGCTGTTAGGGTCACTTATTAAATGTTATTTACGAACAAAAAAAGTCCTCCTACTTCTCTTATTCGATGTAGAATAGTAATAGTATAGTTAAATATCAATTTTAAATATATTTTTAAATATATTGTAAATATATAGCTCGGAAAGTATTCTTGATTTTAAACTGTTATCAATTTTTGTATTTCTATAATCTCTTAAAATTCGCTAACTCGTGTGTTTTGTAATTATAAAAAAACTGTATTCTTAACGGTATGTCATTATATAATATACGACTCGTCGTGGGATGTTAAAAAATACTGCCATTAAAAAATTTGGGAAACTGTATCCCAAAGAAATTTGCGAGCGGTATATTTCAACGTGTTTCTCTCAGCCCTCATGTCCCTACGCACACTACGCACGTACGCATTCAATATGCCGTCTTTTTCGTCTCCCGTCTCCAACAGCAGTTTCTCCCGACGTTCTAAAATGTTTACCATGTAATATACTAGGGAAATAGATTGTCCCTGCGGTGCTGGTAAATAAAATGGAAATATGCGATCGCTTGTGCGCTCACGTCCCTCATCGCCATCCGAGACGAGATTCAAAGAAAAGTTTCTCCGCAACGCCGACGCGGACGCGCGTGTCTCAGTTTCATCTTTTTTTTCCTCGTTTTCTGAATAAAACACTCGGCGCCCGACGTGCCGGGAGAGAATCATGATATTAAAATAATTTATGAGACTACTTAGTTATGACAGAAATGTCGCTGGATTCCAGTAAACGAGGTATCGCTAGATGAAATGAATGCATTTAGAAAAATTAAAGAAGATTATGCACTTCGCAGTGCCTCGCGCTGACAGATTTTGCAAAGAAAGATATATATAACAACTATATCTGTATAAGAAATTACTATTAATTTACGCAACAGTTAAAATTTGTACAATTAAGATTAAACTGACATCTGACACTGACTAATTTTCCTAAAGTCCACTGACTAAAGTCGTTAAATCTGAAAAAACACGCTTTACAATTTCGAGTTTATATAATTTCGACAACATTAAATATTGAAAAATAAAATTTAAACCGATACCTTATTGAGTTAAATAATATTTTGTTATTTTTAACTATCATATGTGTCAAAATTTATTATTTTAACTCAAAATTTTAACTCAAAACTCACAGTAGGTATTATTCTAACTCCATTGGTTTAGTTAAATTAACATTATTTTAGTTAAATTAACGATATATTGAGCATGAATAGTGGCAATCTATATAGGAATGGTTAAAAATGACTCAAATTAAGTATAATTTGACATTACGACTTTAATAGTAAATTGTATATATTCCACGTTATAAGAATTTTCAAAATTCTTTCTTCAAAATTTCAAAGTCTCAAAATATTAATGTAAGTGTTGTAGAAAATATGATTATAATATTGATAGGAAAATCGAAACGTTGCTATAAACACGCATCCTCAAGAAAACCGTCGACCCGTCGTCTTATTGTTGAACCCCGATCAATTCCATCGGCTATTTTAACGCCGCTATCCTCTCTCTTTCCCGCCCGCGTCTAACGTCCATTTCCGCCCGACGTTCCCTCGATCCTGCTCTGCATGGCATGCGCACTCCCTGTCCTTCCGCCTTCGCGCACATGGTCTTTCACCTGCCTATCAAATGAAGGAAATTGCGCACTGTGGGAAAATATTTGCTTCGCAACGTGATATATCCACGAAGATGTACTAGTCAAACGACAATAATTCACGCTGGATACGCGAACGGGAAATTATCCCGCGTTATCTTGCTTGGTCGTAATAACGCGGATTACAGTAATCCGAGGAAAGTGTCCGATCATAGTTTTTTCTCGCTAACAAGACGCGCGCGGACAGCTATACGGAAATTTTTATCGCGGACATGCTTTTTTCGAAACAAGAAAATCGTAAAAAATGTATCCGTAAAGAAGAAGAGAAGAAATTGTACAGAACCGGAGATGCGCTAAATCGAACGCGATATTTGCTTAATAAAAATTAAAAAAAAAATTGCTATATTCTTTGCCACTTTGAAGCTTTTAACATCGAATATCTTATAATAATAAATCGAGTTAAATTTTTACTTATATAGTAAAACGCGCAAAAAATTAAATTTAATAATGCTTAATTATACTCTTTTCTGGATTATTCGTCAATGCCGTTTGATATTTAATATTAAATAATTCTGTAATTAAATCTGTGCAATGTTAATCCTTAAATGTGCAATTTTTTGTAGCATTATTCAGAGTATTTTCTAAATAAATAATGACTATTTAAGGAATCCTAAAAAAATTCTTTTTTACTAATTTGACTCTTTCCCCAAGGGGAGGGTCCAGAAAGATCTTCCCATCTAAAAGAAAAAAAGGATTAGAAGACCCTTCACAGATTGCGTATTTTCAGCTTGAACTTCATAAGATAGAGTATACATCGAGTATCAAAAAATTACTTTGCATGCAAAGCTGCGCACTTAAGGGTTAATATATGCCTCAGTCACTAAGAAAAGCTTCTATTAAAAATATCATTAGCTGTTATATAGACAAAACAGTTAATAAATATAGCATTTACAACAAGATTTACTTAGAATTGAGTGAAAAAATAAATTTTATTACATTCATACGTCATCAAAACTTTACTAGTGAAGATTTTAATTTCGTTATCGAGACCTAGACCTTTCTATATATTTTTCTACAACAAATAACATCCGTTGAGAAAAGAAAGTGCGACGTTCTTGGAGAATGTTGTATAAAATTCGCGCATTTTCCTGTTGCAAAAGCCACGCAATAAAACTGAAAGAAGTTACCCGACGTATCGCGCAACTCGTAATCCTCTGAAAGCACTTGCCCATCGTATACATACAATCGCACCTCGACGTCGACGATTTCGCCAGTAAGCGCAAGGCCGATAAAGCAACGATGATGCCACGCGAGTACGGCAACTCCGCGGGGATTAACGGACGCGATATTTTTGCGAAAGGAAAAACATCGGACGTGGGTTTTAGAGGGCCATTGACGGACTCTTCTTATCATTCCGTGGCTGTAACCTCAGGATCGGGATGAATAGAGGAGCAAACCGGCGGAACGAACTTCTCATAAAGCTGGACGAACCAACGAAATAATATTGGGTTTCAGAATTTACCGAACATACAAAGCATCATGCAGTGGATATAGCTTATTATTTTTTATAAAAAAAAATTGATATTGAAAAAGAGAGAGAGAGAGAGAGATTTGTATGATAAAATTGTGTAGAAAATTAAACAGTTTTAATGTTTATCAAAAGTGTTATATAACTTTTTGTTTCAAAAATTTCTTTTTTAATAGAGAATTAATTTTACGAATTTGGAACTATAATCGTTAAAAATAAAATTCTAATTAAAAAAAATTTAATTAAAATCGTATTAAATTATACATGTAGAAGTAGAAATAGTATTACATCTTGTAACATTTCAAAACTATTGTATATTTCTCATACTCTAATTAGCTTAGAAAAATATAAAAATACTGCACTGTTAATTTTTTGTATTATTATTTCATTCTTTACTGTAATATTTTAGCTTATTGCGAATTTTTAACCAGTTTTAGATTTCTTTTTTTCTGTTTGCGTGTGCGATAGCAATTTATGTTTTTATTGAAAATTAATTATATATTGATGAGATCGACACGTATAGTCTTCCATTAGATGTTATAAAACTTTTAAAAAAATTTTAATTGCAAAAATTATCTTTTTAAAATATTCGCAATACTTCTCTCTCTTTTACGAAATAAATCTCTTACTTTTTGTGATATAACATGCAAAGAAGAGAGGTGTATTAAAAGCGCGGCAAACAAAGGCACAGGAGCACTCCGAGGTCGCAGAAACTCGGCGTCAGCTATCAAGACTTATATCGGTCGGTGATCGATAACGAAGGGTAATCGCCAAGGATAAGAATTTAGTGTTACGCAGAATTTAAGCAGATTTTACTCTTTGCGCAAGTAATTGTCAGTCGACGCGTAAATTAATCGCAGAAACCACTTGTGCCGAGTATGCAAAATATGCTGCTAATCTGATTTTAATCCTTTACACTGGATCGTGATAAAAGTAGTTCAACGCCGTTATCAAATCACTAATTTACATTAACTTATCGTGGCGATATGAATTATTTGATTTAGCTTACAACTGTGTATAAAAGAGCTTCAATAACTGCGCCAACAGGGCGCGATAAATAAACTCCATTTCCGACTTTCGGACAACAAAACGTATCTACCGATAAGCGGATAATCTCTATTTAACCAAGTGTTGTGAATGGATTTTATTCATTGCACTGATAATTGCTCATTTTGTCAAGAGACAATAATAAAATATGGAAATAACAATAACCAATGGAGTTTCTCCAAAATTGCAAAGTCTTCCGATTGCCGATTCGCTGAATAATTAAATCGATATATGTTACAGACGACGGATCGGTGAATAATCGAATTAATACATGTGGCAGATGGTCATTGACGAACACGGACAATTAATAAATGTGTAACGTGTATCGCGTCCATTCTGTCGCGCGTTATCACGAGCCCTATATCGTAACCGAGCTCATGGTATCGCCACGAAGGACAATATTTCTCCTCCCCGCAAAGCCGTCTGAGGTCAAACTTCCTCCGGCAAATCAACGGTGGCAATTAGCGCGGCATTTGGCAATTCATCGATATTCACGATAGCCGTCGTTAATTCGTCATTCGATACAGAGTCGCGATCGCGTGAAATATAAACGTTGAGCTATCGCCGCGCCCAAGTAACGAACAGGCGCGAACAGGGGGAGAAAAATCGCGCCTACGTTCGCGCTCATTAATCATTCCTGTCCGTTCACACCTTCGCGTGAGATTCTATCTTTTTTTTATCGTACTTTTCGGTTAGAGAACAGCCCCCACTTGTTTTTCAACGTGAAGACCGCACGGGCTACTCCCTCGAGTTTGTTTTGACCGACGCAATAAAGCCACGAGCCACTTTACGAAAACGGGGAAAATAAATTTGGGCGAGGAGACAAAGTGAATTTTTCCCGACACCAATCCGAGATATTCTTCACTTCGCAAAGCGAACGTAGAAAGTTTTTCGTGAAGTTCATGATCAAACTTTATAGGTACTCCTTGAATTTATCATCAGGCGACGCGACTGGCGCAAACCTTACAAAAGACACGCAATATATCTTCAATCCACCGGCCTCCTCCGCTATAAGAAAATCAGTTTTTTTTTCGTAAAACTTACATCGAACAGTTCTTAATATCGCCGTAATTTTTGACTTTGGAATAAAATATTTCATAACGCAAGTTATTTAATTAGTCCGTTACGCTTTAATATTTTTGCCGCGTCTCCCGTCGCGTGTGATGATTTTTACTCGCATTCCGTCGGAGATTAAATTACGACGGGGCCATATAACTATGAGAAAAATAACAGAGTACAACGAAAGAAATTTAGGACAGATGTCATCGCTGTATTCTATGGTAGTAATTACGCCCGTCTCGAATTGCTTCCCAGCTGGCGCAATAAACTTGGGCTCGTGTTTTGCAAGGGGATAGAAGCGGCAGATATATAAATCCGCACTCTCTGATTTGCGACGTTAATTTTCCCAAATCGATAAAATCACGGAAGTCGAATCTACGTTGTGATTATCAAATTAAAGTAGAATAAGTAGAGTTAAACAGTAATGCAGAGTCGGTGCTGAATGTTGAATCGAGACACTTTTCGTTTTGTAAGCACTATATGGATTTGTGTACAAGCATAGAAATCAAACGTAACGATAAAGCTGCTAAAATATAACACTTTTGTTTCGATTAATTATCGTTTCTTTGACTTATAAAAACAAGTAGTAGTTTGTAGTTTGATAGATTGCTTAACCACTCTGGCGTCGACATTATGTAATGCATTTAAAAGGTAACGTATATAGATATATTATTTCTTTAAAGATAAAAGGAACTAAATGACGTTGGAAATATGGCGTTCTGCAATGTTCTCGGACAAATAATAAAAAACAACTTGGGTCCGACTGCTTTTTAGCAGGTTATTTCTAATGTTGCTAAAAAAACGACAGGTATTCGCAAAACGTTTTCATCGCGGTCCCGCGACGGGAGTTATCATCGTCTATAAGTAGCCTGCACAGTCATCGTAATAAGACCGCGTTTGAGATTTCAAAGAGGTAAATTCAGGAAGCGTATAGTAGCAAAGTAACTTTTATTAGAATGCGCAAACCATAGAAACGATATTAACTATATATTCCGCTATATTCTCTTGGCTATCTTAAAGTAGAACTCAACCTTACGATAATATTTAATTTTCATCTTATTTAATATTTAAAGAAAGCCAGAAAGAAGGAATAGAGAACACGGCTATAAAAATAACTTATTTAGCAAGAAAATCTAAATAATAAATTCTCATAAATGCAAATTTTACTATATTATTTATGTTGTCAAATTTGAGAATTACAATATACACGAAAACTCTTTATAAATGATAAATCTAAAGTTGTGAAATCTGTGCGAAAATTGGCAATTTATCGTATTATATCGCGTTAATACTGTTAATAAAATCTTCCTCGGATGAAATAACAAGTTCAATTACGTTTCCTCGCGAGAATATAACCGAAGGTTGAGGTCGCACGTAGAAAATCTCCAGGGAGGAACAAACGATTGAAGCAAGTAGTAAATAGACGATATGGTCAGACATATCGCGCGAGTTCATCCACTGCTTTTACCTATTTAACTGCCAAACTGCCGCCGCATCTCTCGATCTTCTTCCGACTATATTTCATCCGGCCAGCAATCTGTGGAATCACTCAAACCGATCGCACGACTCGATAACACTTGCGTCACTCTAAAATCTACCAAACTACTCGCGTAAACCGTCCATCGGCCGCGCGGATCTAACGGTCGATATCGCGATCGTCCGCCTCGATATTTTCGCTCCTTTCGCTTCGGCGTCCGCTCCTCGCGAAATTCTCTCCCAGCGCGGATTTTCGATCGCCGATTTCTCGCGATTTAGAGATCTTTCTCCGAGATTTCGGTGCGCGTTCGTGGGCCACGAAAAACGTTTCGACGAATTTGAAAAATCAAGCGCTTGCTCGTGTCCGGTGCGGCACCTCGACGTTCGCGACGAAAAGCAGAAGAGATAGCGAAAGAGAGCGAAAGAGAGACAGGGATGAAGAAAGACAGAGAGAAGGAGAGCCGGCGAAGCCCCGAGGGACGATCGAGAGGAGCGAGAGAGAATCGTCCCGGACGCGTCGCGAGTGACGAGCGCACTGAGGATCCGGGCGTCCCGTGCGATTGCAGCCGCATGCGCGATGCAGGACGCAGACACGTCGCCGCGGCTCTCCCGATTGTGTCCTGCTTTCTGTCCCGCCAGCGCGCGGATCCCTGACATTCGCAGATCGTCAGGGATCGCGGGACGGGCACGAGAAACCCGTGGATGTACGGTACGTGCTCGGTGAGTCTTATGTTCGACGCGAAACGGATGGATAAATCGAGACAAGATACGCGACATGCGACGGGAGAAGGGACCGTACGTAAGCTGGAACTGCATTTGAGGGCTTGAAAACGACGCGTTTAAGGGCTTTACTCTTATGTCAAATAGATAATAGACTGTCGATAATATTGAGTTTCCTTAAGGAATTTGTTCAGCTTTTATGCATTAAATATTTTATATATTTTATCAATTTATATGTACATCGAAAAATAAATTACAGAATGTAGAGCAAGTTCGTGCAAAATATCTCCAATAAAAAAGTATTTATTAAAAAAAAAAAATCATTCAAAGCTTTCGTCTAAGTCATTATAGTGATCTTCTTAAACAAAATAATTTGTATTTAAAAACATACACACAAACTCTTGTCAACTGTGATTTTTTGTTTAATAATTGAATTTCAAAAAAGTACTTTTTCTTATTGAATATTTTGGGTTTCCGCGCGTTTGCCTTCAGATTCGCTACTGTACTTTTCGTCATCACACACACACATATATATTCACACCAAGATATTGGTAATATTATTTTCATATTCCCCAGCTGTGCCTCGCCGATAAAAGGACCGAGTTTGCGGCTCGTCCGAAGACTGCCGTCGAGGAAATTTCTCCAGCGTACCATGAAGAAGATCCGAACTCGGGTCAGCCGAACTGTTTGCGAACCGTTCCGAAACGATAAGGGTCGTTGGTACGAGAAATTATTCCGGGCGGATAGTATCCTTTGACTTGCACACATCTCGTCGTCGATATTCTATCTTTCATCATGTTCCCGGAGAAACATGATGAAAGACATTTGGACGTGCGGATTATTACATTCGTGTATTACGCAGTTACGTATGTATAATCAATTTAAGAAGACGAAATTTATCAAAGAAATTATATTTAAAATACTCTACAGCAAAGATAAAAATTTTCACTACAAGACGTAAAACGCAATAGCTGTATAAAATCGTACTGAAGTTGATTAATCAATGTAGCAGATATCTAAATTTAACGTACGTTTATTAACACTAACTTCGTCATTTAGCTTTCGTATTTTAAGCCAATGCATCCCTTTTCTTCTATCAAAAATAATTGAATATCACCGAATACGTTTTGCGTAATTTAGGATTAAACTGTTATCCGAACATACGATTAATGTGCTGGTATTTGTGAAAAGTGATTATTAATTATAGAACATAAAATGCGGAATAAATCTAATGCCGCGAGAAACGTCCGAGCGAGATTTAAATTGAAGTGCCGGAAAACGAGGGGGGAAAAAAGCTTCTCGTTCGTTCGCGTTCAAAACGAAAATAATGAATGCGTACTCGCGCGCGTTTGTATTTTTCAATTTTCAGATTTAATTCGGAGATTCTTGAACAGCGAGATATTCAAATCCCCTGATTTTGCGCCGTATCTTAATCCCTATATTTGAGCTTGCTCACGTTGTAAATGCCCGTGCAATATACGCAATAAAGTAAATAAAACATTCGTAACTTTTCTATATTCACTCCTCGATGAAAGATATAGGGGTGGAATGCCCTTTGAATTTTTATTTGATTGCGTTTAACGAAATCCTAGAGTACCGTATCCGCACCTACATATATATATCCTCGTATAAATCGCACGCTGTACGTTTCCGGTTTCCGCACGTATCAATGTGACAAAGAGTGACGTTAACAGTGCATCGCGGTATCGCCCACAAAGAGTCACATTCATTTAATTGGTGGGGTGCATCCACCGGTAATTACAAACGATTATCATTTGCATTACGTAAACGTGCGTTTGACCCAGCGTCGCAAGATATACATTGTGAAAACGACGTTGCGTAAAATATATAAATTATGCATGTGTGCATATGCGCATGGTATATCTTGCAATCTAAATATATTATGAACTAATTTGCAATCATCTTTGTTCTACAATCTACATAATAACTGTTTTTTTTACTCTTATTTATTTTTGTATTTATTACAAAATTACAAATAAGCAATGAGAAATGATTAATAAAATTCTCATGCATTTCTTACATTTATCTACATTATAAGTATAAAAATACATCTTTTAATTTATCCCGTTTAATATATTAATTAAAATTAACTAAATTATGCGTAACTCTACACCGTTTTGCAAATAAAATTGAAAATTTCCAATTTATTACGTTCGAACCTGATCAAAATTTGAGTCCTGTCTCTATTATACGCTCGTGTCGTTTAGTACACGTTAGGGGTGTTTCTCTTAAGCAATATTCGTATTCGCGTATTAGCAACGTCGGAGTTTACAGATTGGTGCTCACACGCGAATCGCTGCACCGGAGATGGGCGACATATTCAGGAACTAACAATCAAAACTTTATGTGACCGCGGCACCGAATGGTATACTGCAATATATTGCGATTCGCCCGGTCAAAGTTTACGTAAGGAAAGGTCGCATGGGGTATGCACCCCATGCTGATGTACCGGAAACAGGATCCATCATGAATATATCTCTAGGGAAATGTCGATTATGAGTTTCCTGAATCAAGACCGTGAGAGGACAGTTATTTTGTATCTAAAGATATATGGATAATATCAGGCAAAATCAATCTGGGAGAATAATTTCGTTCTATCCTATTTTCTAGGATATCTCTCTCTCTTTTCTGACATATACACAGAAGAAAACAATATTCTTGATTTGAAAATATCTATATTTAATTTCAACGTGCAGATCTTGAAATGAAATTGTATTGCGTTATATACGAAGAAAACTTGCTTGAATTAAGTTTATATCATTTTATATAATTCAATTAATATAAATTATTTCAACAAAAAGTTGAAATAAAAGGTTGAAATTCTTATAAGAAGATTATAAAATGTTGCGTATATATACGAAACAATAAATAATCAATTTGAGTACATAAGTTTTGACTTGACACTTCTTTTTTGTCTGTTTGTAAAAAAAAATCATATCTCTAATTTCTTCGAAAATCAAAACATTAAAATTTCGAGCTAACATTTTTCATTGATATTATTTTTGTATATGTGTAAAAATTTCCCTCCCCCTCTCTCTCTTCTTTCTTCTTCAATATAAAATATGGAAAATTCGATACAATTTCCTCAAAAGCCACATTTTGTACTAAGCCCTTCTTGGGCTCAAATCCAGATTTTCGATTATAACTTCAAGCTTGTCGAGAAACTAGACCGAAGCTTCCGTCTATGCTCAAGTGAAACAAGCATATGCATCTCCAAGGTGGCTGAACAAATTCTAGCGGACGTATTGCGCGATGGCAATGAGTGTAGAGTTTACGGGCCTTTAGGTATCGGCTTGGGTCGAGTGTCAATTAGAACTTGAAGGGGTGCTGGCACACGAAGTACAGTTAGAGCAAACGTCGAGCACAAAGTGCTTAACTTGCGCGATATTCTGTTAATATTTATGTTGCGCACTTGTGTGTAGGTTGTGGTGAATAAAGTTGATAAAGCGGCCAGGTTGGCGGGAGGAAAAGAGAGATAGAGAGAAAGAGAGAAGCGAAAGAAACACGCGAGAAATTTTAAGGAAAAATGGTCCAGAGAGCTAAGAGAAAGGATAAAGAGATTGATGCGCTCGGATACGTTTATCAAAAAACATCGCGAACAAAAAACATCGCGACGCTAAGTCACCGAGCGTCCGCGTCGCAGCAATATTATCGTGTACCAACGAATATTTCATGCTTATACACGCGAATTTATCCTTGACCAGGCTCTCATATGCTGTAATTATGAGCGGCTACAATTAAACACGTTGCGTAAAATAATGTTGCTGTACAATTTATCTTTTTATTTTACGTTGTACATATATTGATTGAGACCGAATACTTTTAATTAAACACACATTGAAAATAAATACAAATTGAAAGTCAGTAAATATATCCTGGTTTTCCTTCTTTATGAATAGCAGATCATTTTTCCTGAGAAATTTAATCCACTCAAGTTAGTTAATTATATTTTCGCGTTAATCGATGTACTTTTTGTTAAAAAATGTAATTGTTTATATTCTGATGTAGTTATTTAATTTGCGTATTAATTATTGCATGCGTGTATCAATGAAAATGTATTTGAAGATCGCGTACCGCGGTTCTCGTGATTATATTTTCATCATTTTCCACGTGCCACTTGCATTGGAGCCTGGCACACGACAAAAGCGAACGACAAGCACCGCAGTTATGTGCCTAATTCCGTTAATTACGCGTGACTCGGCCGTAACAATTACATCAGCCGACTAGTATTTCTGCTGCGACGAAATTGCGGGCGGTCTTCGAAAAGTTCCTATCGTCAAACGAATAGATAATGAAATGTTGGATCACATATATAATTAATAATATTAATTACGCTGATTTGTGAAGAGAGAGGTATATACTGATGTTACATGGATAAACTAAAAAAATAATTTTATATGTTTACCTCTTCTATCTAACAATAAGCTACTAATGAAAAATACCACAAGTTGTATATTTTCCATATTTCGTAAACAAAAAGAATCGTTAAAAATATTTTTATGTAAAACCTAACTATTTTAGTATAGTGTCTCGTTATATGACTCCATAATAAAAACTTTTATATCAAATAATTCTGTATGAAAGCGCGGTACACACGTAAAAATTCTATTTTTACTATCTCGTACCACGCAATTCAGTTAAAATCTCTTTATTCATGCAGCTTCCGGTTTTATACCATTGCAATTTTGTACGAACGTTATTTTACTCAAACGCACATTTTTTATTAAGCCGTATACAACGCTAGAAACAGCTACGACTGGGTGAAAATGGTCGACTGAAGTTTCTACTTTATTTTCTATTGATTTTTCCGGGGCAAATTACGGAAGGCGTCGCAGAAGGGAAGCTTATACTTCGGCACGATTGAATGATTTTCCGATCCTCGGGAAGGAAAGGCTAGGAATAAACGACAAAATTACTGGGAGTCGAAATGCCATGGTTCAACGACGAGATCCGCCACCACGATCAGTATTTCCCCCGGGCGATAATAGCAACGGCTCCGTTCTGTCTGGCAGCGAGAATCCAACCAAAAATCGCGTTCATTTGTGTCCGCACAGCATCGCTCGGGATCGTTGGATTGTTCGAAAGAAGAAGCTCTATACGCGTCGCATTGCGAACCGGCAGACTATCGAAATAGAACTTTACGAAATTCGTTCTAGTTCCCCACGAAAATACCCGTACAGCGTATTTTATTGGGCGTGTAGCAAAGAAAAGTTGATCACAAAGACATTGTCCGAAGAATTTAAAAACTCGAAAACCGACTTCTCCGTTATCATCAATCTCACAGACGACTCTTTGAAAATTTTTAGTACATAAAAAATACAGAGGGATAACGAAATCACCTTACATTTTATGAATTTGCAGAGTTTTCGACATTAAAATGCGTATATATCATAAATAAACTTAAAGTTTCTATATAGAACTTAGCTTCAGATTTTGTTAAAGAAAGATGATTTAAAGTTCATGATCTAAAGTTTTAAATTAACTAAAAAATAAGATTTTATAATTATTATTTTATTATTACTTTTTTAACACTCTATGTGTGCGTGCGTGTGTGTGTGCATATATATACATATATGTATATGGGCAGATCCATTACTTTTCGACCAAAAAGTTGCGGGGGTGGGTCACCGATTTTGATGCCGATTTTTTCCTCGAAAGTACACTAGAAAAAAAGATGATTTTGAAAATTTGAGCCCGCGATTCGATCAAATCCGGCCGCTGAAGAATTTTTTGAATTTTGAAAAAAGTCGATTTTTCAGTCATTTTCAAAAATTTATATCTCAGCTTCTATATAAGTTAGAGACTCGTTTGAGGCCGCATTCTTTTCTGTAAACCCTTTACTTTTAAGGAAAAAATTTGTCATTGGTTTACACTCAAGTCCGGCTTCACGTCGAGCTGCTAACTAAACCACTGTTTTAGAGAAATTCTGCCTATTTTTGAAATGCTGTCATATCTACAGTTTTCGAGGTAGAGGGTTGATCAGCAGCTGATATTTTTTGTTCAGGTATACTCTAAAGAAATCTGCTCACTTTTTGCTTGATGCTTTTATTTCGTTAAGTTATGGCCATCTAAGGCCGATCAATTTTCGAAAAATCGCCATTTTCAGATAGCCAGAACTTTTTTCTTTCAACTCGAAATCCTTTGAAATTTTCAGGGAATATACTTCATTATATATCCTTAAACA
This sequence comes from Temnothorax americanus, assembly GCF_048541705.1. NCBI lineage: Eukaryota > Metazoa > Arthropoda > Insecta > Hymenoptera > Formicidae > Temnothorax > Temnothorax americanus. The sequence goes on along the minus strand of NW_027509795.1, from coordinate 676,936 downwards.
ACCCTGAAAATTTCAATTTTGGAATAGAAGTGGTTTCCGAGTTATGAAGTTTTTAAAATGTTAACTTTTCGATTTAATATGAGATTTTTTGTGGTTTTATCATCAATTTCGTAAATTTAATGTAAATAATTGATATTTTTTGAAAAATATATTCGAAAATAAGGAGCAAAACGCGGATTGTTTCAGAAAATTGAGGGAAAAAATTAATATTTTTTATTTTTTATATTTTCTCACATGTGTGACGAAAAATTGGAACGAGAGCGGACTTTGCAATAGCCAAAACGAAAGTTGTCAAAAATAATCGCGAAAAAAAACTAAATGAGGAATATATAAGTTTAATTGACGATGAATGAACAAAACACAGACTTTATTTTTGCTCTACATTCCGCCAACGTTTCCAAAAAGATACGAGTGATTAGTTATCTCCCTTCGCATCCCTCTCTCGGTTTACGTTGCGCCCTTAATCGATTCCCTCCGGATTCTCATTGTTACAGAAATTTCCAAAATCCGAGAGAGTTCCAAATCCGAACTTTCAATCCCGGACACGCAGGCAAATGCGCTAGCGTTGCTCGTGCGCGCACGCTATGCCACACGGTACACGACATTACATTATTCGCGTGCATTACACGGAGTATATAAAGCTCAAACGTGCCTCTTCGACCGTCGCTAAGTCTGCGAATCTGATGCAAATCGAACCGGAACGATTGCATGCTGTGTCGAAAATGACACCGCCGCGAATCGCTGCAGCGGTTACCGCGCGTGGCACATAACATTCATATCTACAGAACTCTTATTGTAGCATACATAGCATGCGGAACACTCCGCAGTCGCATTACAGGATAAGGTTAAAAGAGAGTAAGAATTTCGAGCGTCCTCTTTTCTCTACGCAACAAGCAATAACTCCTTTCATCTCCATTTTCTTCGTTGTAATATTGGTGGCTGCGGGCGGCTCTTATAAGGGGAAGGTTTACAAGTGCAAATCGTGGGTTGTTATTTTATGCAAAGTACCTAGTATATATGTCTCCCGATATTAGTCCGTGTATATCGTTCAACGGATATTATCTCAAACATATATTACTTGGGGTATCCCAGATGAATAGAATTAATTTTATTTGTAAATTTTGTTCGAAAGATTATAATATTAAATCAAATTACAAGAGAGTCGGTCAAAACTGGATCTTGATTGCTTATAATATTATTTTTGAGTGAATTTTATGTACAATTGTTAATCTTGGCAAACCGCGCGCCGGACTTTCGGACATAACGCAGTCCTAACCAAAACTAGAGAGCGGCACAATCACATAATTAAATTGATAATCAATTTAATTACACTACAACATACACTATAACATACACTATAACATACACAAGGAAAGTAGAAATAAACGGATATGAGAAATATACGGGATATATATGTACATATAGGATAGGATACGTAGAGTATAAAGGAAATGTTGCAAAAAATTCAATTCAATTTAATTATGTGAATGTGCCTTGGATTGTGCCGTTCTAGTTTTGGTTAAGACCAGCTGCGTTATGTTCGAAAGTAACGGCGCGTGGTTTGCCAAGGCGAAGAATTGCACGTAAAATTTACAAAAAAATATATTATAAGCAATCAAGATCCAGTCTTGACCAATTACGACGTTTTTCTTGTAATTTAATTGTGTGTCATGTACACGGTCGTATTTTTATTTATTTATTATAATATTAAAGTTTTTAAATGGATTTTTCTTTAATTCAAGTGTCAAAAGCCTGTAATTCCTAACTATTTCGAGCTAATTCTTAAACTAATAATTAAAAGGACCAGAATTTTGTCAAATTATCCAACTATAAAAATAGTTAAATGAAATCTTATTCTATATTTTTGACTTTATAATTCAAAATTATATTTATAATCTTTATAATCATAATCTATTTTTAATTAACAAATTAAAAGAATTTAAAATGTGTATGCGTGTGTTAAACAATAAATTTAAATCTTATATCAGTGATCATATAACTTGCCAGAAAGAGAACAAGGCATCTGGAAAATGTAGATTCCAATTTAGTTCGCAAGATTGATAATGAAAGATAAAAGTTTTCAAAGTAGGTTGCGGTGAATAAAAAAGAACGAATGGAAAAATGTGCAAGAAATAAAAGACAAAACGACAAACGAAATGAAAAAGAGACGGAATATTTGTGAGCCTATAAATTCGTGCTTTTAAAATTGTAAAAAATCATTCTGTTGTATTATGATTTCTTTTCTTATTGTTAGTATTTATCCAAAAGTATTTATTCATAAGGTAAGTCGAGGGAAGATGTCACTTTGTTAATATTTTGTTTATTATACAAAAGATGGTAATGTTTTCTAGTCGTTAATGTGAAATTCATACAACGAGCGATACATGCATGCAAGCTACTCCAGTTTTGATTAAATTCGGAGAATCAGGAAAAATCTGTTCCGGGAAAACCAAGCGGTGAATAGACTATAATATTGTACCCTTCTTTGTTAAGTACTTACATAATTTCGTTTCATTAAAAGTGGATTTATTTAACATATTTTGAAACCACACGCGAAATGGCTGTTCTCTTGACCTGAATAGCCATTTCTTCTATTACATTAGTTTGTGAAGAGTCAGAAGTGGTATCTTCTCTTCATTTTTTATGCCACTTCAGGAAAAACATCATTAGCGTGACAAATTATTTTATTTACACTAATACAATTTACACAAATGTACAATTTTTGTATTCTTAGTTCTTTAAAATGTCGTGAACGCTACAACATAAATGTATAAGTATATCTAAAGCAAAATTTATTAATTTTGCCAATTGCTGTCGAAGATAATAAACAATTTCTTCTTATTAATTTTGCTTCATTGTATTATTAATTTTTCTGAAATCGTGTTTATCAATTATTGTTGGTTTATTGTTAAAGATAAATTAATGTTTTTGTATGCGTTTACACTTTATTTATTAATGTGTTGCATGTTTCTCACCTATAATCGCGTCTTCTCCTATTACACGTGTGAGGTGTAGCATCTTACTCAGATATAGAGATAAAATGCCAGTTTTGCAAGGATAAACATATCATCAAATACAACATTTATGTTGCAAACATTCCGAAGCGGTTGTGACTATTGGTTTCATATTTCTACGATATTTCTGAACTATGGCATCTTCTTCCGGCTTGTATAAACGAATCTATATAAACAAATTCAGTTTATATAGATTTAATATCAGGTTTCCACAGCCTCTGCAGAATATTATAATACTAAGCGTTTCAGTAACAAATTCTGTTATTCGATCATTAAAGATACTCGTCCGTGCTCACAATCCAAGGAAGGATCATATATCTATCTACAATCCCTGGCACTTCCTTGACGACAAACTGCCAATTTGGAACACGGCCATTAAACCGGGTGGGAAAAGCACGGACGCGGCTCAACAAAAAGTGAAAAAAACAGGAAGACACTGCGGTTAATCGTGTCTCATGCTCGAGCGACCTGCTCGACTGATCAATTGATATTGGAGTGAACACTCGTTCGAGAGATACCTTACGTGAACGAGCGAGAGCTCAGAAACTCGTGTGAATTCTTTTCGCAAAGTCGGCCATTCGGATGGCCTGTACTCGGAAAAGACTGACCTTCTCCATGTCGATTCTTTCTTACTTTGAGACGATTGTAACGACGTGGTGACTTGGAACTTTATGTGAGAAAAATTGAAGCGATCAGAGAATGGAAAAATAGAGAGAGAGAGAGAGAAAAAAAAATATATTGACTAGTCGACGATGTAGCATTCAGAGAAATGACATGTTTATATTCTCTCTAGAGCGGTGTGCACACGCACGCGAATTAATGGTGTCACGAAAAATCGATAAGAGTGTAATTAACTTCACAATGTGTTTACAAAAAATCGCGAAATAATATTATCGTGCACGATCGTGCACGATAAGCGCACCGATAGTAACGATGCAATGTATCCTACGATGACATTTTTATTCCGGAGGAAAAATATGTATTTCTTCAGCTGTCTGACAACGTAATGCAACGCTTTCAGCAAGCACTTAAGGTCGATTTTAAAGTCAAAGTAAGACCGGATATTTTCCTTCCGGCGGCTTCCTCGCTTCCATCTCGCTCGATCTTCTCGTCCGCGCCGTGAAATTTACGTTTACACGTCGACATCGGCACACGATGTTGCGGCATAATTAAAATCGTTTATACGTTTTGCCTCAATTAAACCTCAATCCCGACATTTTTTTTGCCGCAAAATAGATTTCCCGCAAACAACGTTTCCCCGTAATATCCAAGCTTCATCTGCTCGTTTACGACGTTTACTCGCTACATCATTAGTTACAATTTACAATCTAATTGCATATATACTTCCAACAAATACTTCTGACCAAATTTTTAGTGGAAATTAGAGAGTTATAAATAATTAAATAATTCTAACAAAATTCTCGGTAAAAATTATACAGTTATAAATAAAAAGATAAGAAGCTAAAGAAGAATATAAATATTGTGCGACGCGGTACAGTTGATGGCCTATAAAATCCACCCAAGTGTTGCAGAAACACGTTATGCAGGGCATTTAAAGTTAAAATGTCGTATTTAAAGTAGGTAATACTTTTAAGATTCAAAATCTTACCTATTTTTTTTTTTTAAACTAAATGTAACATAAGGATAACGTGAAATATCAATTAGTGGTTATCTCGACGACAAAGCGTACCTTTTACACCTCTTACCTTTTATTTTAAACTATAAACTTCGAAACGCGAAAATATATGTAAAATTAAAACAACGAGAGTATAACATAAAACTTACTTTCATTTACAATGCACCCTCGATAGTGCGTGTTACTCTATATAATGCATAAGAAGTGTAATTTTATGTACCGCCCCCTTATGTAATGCGTGCCTGTATCATAATGCACGTAGTCCGGGGTGAAGTGTAAGTGGGATATTCAGAAAGGCGACCATGCGGAAGAGAACCTCAAGAATGACGATTATGACTTGGGACAGTTTACCGTCTGCGACGGAGGCAACAGGCAAAAAGCAATAATAAGATTTGCGGCAGGTTTCATCATCTGTACATCAAACTTTTAGCAAATATTTGAAGGGTACATCAAATATACTTCGTCGAACATGGCGCTTGGCGAGCCCTTCTGATTTTACTTACGCTGCAATTTACTTACACAGAAGTACCTTCGTTAATTGCAGCAAAGTATTTCAAAAAATTTGTGGACATTTCTCGATATTTCTTTAATTATTATTTATAGCGTTCCCAATAAAAATGTTAATAAAACTACGATTCATCGTGTTAAATGTTTTACGGTCCGTGCCGCTTCATATTTCATAACTTGATATCTCAAACGGAATACGGTAACAGGGTAGTTGTAAATAGCAATATTTATCATGAATTTACGTTTTCTTTACGATGCATCGCGCAACTGAATACCGCGACGCGTGTGATGTATTCTGTGAGTTTGATAAATAATAAAAATATGATGACAACGAGTAAAAGAGACGCCGCGACGACCCACGCGTGTCGGGAAGAAATTGAGACAGTCTTTCATCTGGGAATCGCATTTGAATAGGTCGGAGAGCCATGCTACGCTCGTTTATCTTCATGAAACGCGAAGTGACAGCAGTTTCATTCTTGCATGTCCGGCACGTAGAATAACTATTTGCGAGCAGCGCGTAAAATTGATGCGGATATGAAGTGCGAGAGAATAATTGTAGCGACTACATGCAGCTATCAAATATTACAGCTCTCTAATAATTACCTACGTGGTAAAAGCCAAGTCCATGTTATTAGGTATTTCCTCTTGTTCGTATTCGCCGGAAGCGGCGTTTCATTTTATGTTAAATATAATTATATTTTATGTTAATCACATATAAAATATAATAAATTTTCGAAAACCTATAAGTTTAACACCCTTGAATATTGAAGGCAAACACATGTGTGCTAATGCATATCGAAATCTAATAGCTGCGAATGACGGGTACATCTTCGGTTCGCGTCTTTAGAGATATCGACGATAGATAAATTATTGAAATAGTCGAAGATGTCGAGCGAAGCTAAGTTTCACCTACGCTGAAGACGGGAGAATGAGTGCACCGCGACTGCTCGATCTTCCTGTCTGACGAATAAAAAAAATATCCTTTTTTTTCCGTAAAGAAGAGGCGGGAAGGAAAGTTATAGCGCCGAACATAATATATTGAGAACCGAAAATATAACGAAGACGGTGGTGGTCATCCTTAATTCTCGAGTGACACCCGCAACGGAGATCCCGCGGGAGTTAATGTCGTTTGTCGTGGTTGATCTTCGACCTATCTCGCCCGCGCCAGAGACTACCGTGCCGGATTGCTTTGAATGATCACATGATGATCGATGACTTGCCCTTACTGTCCATGGAGCACGATTTAACGGTTCGTGGAGAGACGGGATGACATAAATGGCCCTGGGGAGAATCGCGCTTATCTTTGCGCATTAAATGCGCGCACCTATCGGTGAAAGCTTCTCATAACGACGTAGAGATGTGCTATTGCCCATGTTGACGAGCCTCCATCAATTACATAGAAAGAGCGATTTTCATTTGCTGAAACAACCAGAAATTTATCTAAATCTGAGAATAATTATGTTTAAGCATCGAAATAATTATATTGGACGTCAAAACTTTTTAGAGATTTAAAGCAATATATGGTATATATTATTACTAGGGATGCTTTTGCATAACTATTTTGATAGTTGAACATATTTATATTCAGATCTGTATATGTGGCCTAATTTTTATATAGGTACTTCAGTAGAATCGTTTGTATAAATTTGTCCGACTCCGCAATTTCTGTGTGTTCCTATATTTCTATACTTCGAATAAGAACTTATAATAGAAACTATATTTGAATTCAAGATTAAACTTCTAGTTACTTTATATATGTATAATACTTTACATATAAGCTTCAACTATCGACACAGTAGATTGATGGTTTAAGTTTAAAACATCTCAGAGAATCTTGAATTTTTCTATACATTTTTGTAAAGATGTAAAATATTTTTTTTTATATTTCTGTCATCATCAATATTCGTAGGAACAGTAACTACAACTCTTAGCAGTTCTATTTCCAACGGGAAATAATATTGAGGAAATGCAATATTTACAAAGTCTGTTGCGTCAAAGAATACGATATTAAAAGAGAGTTCCTTTGCACGCAATTTCATAATCAAAGCACTGTCATCCGTAATTCGTTATGCCGTTTCTCTCTCCACCTCTCTCTTTCACTCCCTTTCCCAGAATCCCAATCTCCCATCGTTCTACAGTCGTAGTTTTTCTCGCTCTACCACACTCTTTGTTCCACGATTTGTAGATCCCTCTGAATAGACTGATTTAATTATATCTCGCGCACAATATATACGTACGCGCATATACGCGCGCGCGCGAGTGTACAAAGGATTGGGGATGAGGGCTCATCTGCATTTATGGCGAAACGCCGAATGTGGTCTGACCACTGTGCACTGGCAAATATCGGTATTCGCGCACCGTTTCACGGCGAGGTCCGCGCAGTAGCTACCTATCTGAAATACAATTGGACGAATGGACTGAATCGCGCAATCTCTCGCGCGAGTTTTGTCGATCGTTTCGAAGCGCGTCCGGCGCTATTCGCAGGATTGTTACGTGAACGATGCACGCGCACGACGCGACGGCCGCTTAGGCCTGGCGCTCGGCGCCGAGATTGAAAAGTGTCGGATTCAATGCCACCACTGATTGAAAAAAAAAAGGAAAAAAACGCTCGCTCGCGTACGCACAGAGATTTGCATTCGCGCGCGCACACGCGCGAGACAGAGACTTGCGTGGGTGTACAACGTGAATCGATACGCACAGAAAGAGAGGGAAAGGGGGGGAGAGAGAGAGAGAAAGAGAGAGAGAGAGAATGAGCAAGAGAGAGAAGAAAGGGAGGGAAGAGGCAGATTTATTTTAACATATATTTCGAATATTTCGATAAAACATACGCGACAGAATCGTGTACAATGGGTGCGTGAGAAAATATCTTACAGCGCTTTAAATAATTACACCTGGTTTTGGTTTTAATGGGAATCAACGAGCGTACCGCTTTTATGTCAAAATTCAAAATGTTTCATTAATTAAATATACCCCAGTTTTAACGGAAATCTTGTCGCACGAGGTATTATCTCGCGGGTGTGAAATTTGCATCAACTATTGCAGACGATATTCGATACCACCGATTAACCTGTCAGGCACAAATAGAAGGTAAAAGTAGATGGAAACGATCAGCCGAAGGATGTTATTAAAAATATTATTTATATCACATGTGCACATGTATCTTCTCGAATATCAATAAAAGATAACATTTTTAACCCATTTAACTTTATGAGACACTATGATAAGCTTCATGCGGATGTCTTATATGGGTTGTTCAACAGGATATTGCATTAATATATATTCGGACTGAAATAGTATATTCTCATAACAGAAGCGAATGTGAGTGCGCGAAGAATAAAAGAGAAAGAAAAAGCGTTATTTTAAGCCCTTCACTAAAGCAAACACGAAAGATCAAAATAGTACGTGTAATAAAACTCTCCGAGACACGCGATGCGATTAAAAACGAGCGAGTGCTCTCTCGGGCCCGCCCGAAAGTCACTTTCAACGAAATCATTCGCGTATACGCGTATTACTTACGTATAGGCCACTTGAACCGCATCGCTCGATCATTACTCACTCAAAATTTCAAGCCACTTCCGGCAGTCGTCCTTATACGTCTTACAATCCGCTTTGCATCTCATTTTCGTACAAAAGCCGCGCGGGCGCACCAGCCAAATCCCATTTGCATAATCACCTTACGCCGAAAATTACGAGTCTTCAAGCTAGTTCCGTGTGTAATATGTTTACCTTGACCGCGTTGGACTCACGAATCACCGGCGGCAACGACGCGACGGCGTTGTTCGCGCGACATCTACTTAATGAGTTCTTCTCCGCGGAGGAAAAATACCGCACGGTGTGTTGCTTAGAGATGTTAATTACTACAAGAGTTAATTGAGCGCGACGAGAGGAGCGCGATCGTATATTATCTTTGCTTGCGATCGGGAGCGCTTGCTTTCCGGAGCGCTCGTGCCGAATGAAGCGAATAATGAGTGGGAGATCGAGAAAATTGAATTGCATGCAACGTTTGCTGATGGGGGAATATTGCGAGCGGGCGGCTGCGCCGAGAAAAGTCCTCCACGAAATTATATATCAATAATTGATATGTCATTGACGTTTGAAATTCGTATTTATGGAATTCTCCCTCTCTGCGCAACATATTTTTCTCGAGAGATCCCTATAGATTCCATTACACAAGTCGTGTTGCGCGTAAAATTATAAGTGGTGCGACGATCGATAAGCTTTACGGCATATTGTCAATCATTATTCGATCGCGTGACAACGAAACACCCCAAAAGCTGTTCCAATTAGTCGGAATATGTACTTTGCAGGAAATATACACGCACACATACGCACACATATGACGCACTCTCTGCGTGTATCCGCATCGGTGATTCAGTATTTCTTTCAGTGTGCAATGCCACGTACGTCCGTGTGACGTAAAACGAATGTATGCAAAACTCAACTCGCGCAGATTCAGTGTCGACTTTAATAAGCCCTATTGACATTCCGTAGACGCGTCCTCGTCTCTTTAAACCCGCCTCTCTGCCGTGTAGACCCTCTTTTTCGCGCGTTTCTACCGAGCGAGTAAGCAAAGCCGCACTTTGACCGTACCTCTCGACCGACAATCGTTTCCGGTACAAACCGGCTTAATTGCGGACTGTCGCAGTTTCGGAGAACCACTATACTCGTTAACTCGTATAATCTATTTGCCTGCAAAAAGGGGTTATTAAATCGCGATGATGGATAATCTCTCGGTTGGGGCTTTCGTATACGCGGAGATGCATCAACTATTTCGCAACTCCAATTTTACTATTCGTATTCACCGTCCGCGGTTGTTTGACGTTATTTGACATATTGCAAACACGCGGATATGGAGTTAGAGATTTTTTTGTAAAGGATAAAATATAAATTTATCAATTTATCAGAAGTTATATATATAAAATATACACGTAATATATTATTTTACCAAAGATTGTACGTAAGGTTCGTTGTTATATTTGCAGTACGCACGATAATTCTATCAAGAAATATATAATTTCTGTTTCTATCTCAGATAGAGCGATCGTTCTGCAGATGACATTGCAACGAGCAAGTTAATCAAGCGAGGTTTGAATTATAGCAAAGTTTCTTGTTGCGCTTCTCTGAAATTTACCTCGGTTATGCTGCATATATATGACTAGTGTGCGCGCGTATTCGCGATTTATTACCTCTAAAAAAGTGCAGTCTAAAAATTAATTAATTATTATTAGTAAAAATTAATATCTAGAAAAACCTGCATTTTAATACTCATTGCTCAACTCATTATTCGTACGATTTTCTTGTAGTAGTCCGCATTTTCGTGACGCGCGGTCGCGAATATTTCGCTCTAACAGTTCTTTAATTCTATATATATTATATCAGAATAAAATCGACTCCTCTCTCTTACATCACAATGCGAAAAAATTATTATTACGTTTTACCATTGTTTTGTCGCATTAATTATGTATGCGTTCGTGTAACATAATAAGCATTCGCTGCCTCCGAACGATTGTCTTTGAAAAATACGCTCAACATGCATTATCAGGTGGTCTGCATAATTTCCTGCCATTTACATAGTAATTAAGCGACTAATAGAATTCATGCGTTACATCGCCGCGTTCGACTCGACGATAATGAACTTTACCACCAGCCTGCCCGTTGGACAGAGGCTTGGCGATCGCTATTAAACGCGATATTTCGTTCGGCGAATCGCGCGCCTATAGTTATCGCCGATTAGATTCGTCACAAGTTGCCGCTGAAAAATCGCTTGAAAATTCAACAATCTCTTGATCGTGTTATTACAGGTCTTTTATTTTATCACAAAAAGCACGTTATGTCAATTTTCCCATTGCGAATATATAACCGTGATCTCGCGAGCACCTCGCTAATTATATGCGTTAGAAATATGCAATCCGAGAACCCGAGGCTATTCGACGAATGCTAATCATCGCGATGTCATGGAACAATACTACCGGGCCGGCAACATATCACGTCCGACAAATTTTCCCCGGATGAAAGATGAAAGCGTTGTTTGCTTTCGTAAAAATTGCGCGCCCATGTCGGAAATAATAATCGTGATGCGGCGCGGTCGCGTAAATTTGAGCGAATTTGCCAAATCGACGCAATCTTCCCAGTCTATCAAATAATTCGCAAGCAGACCAATAAATTCATTGTTCGCCAGCTATATGACGATTGCAATTCGATATCGAGTCGTTAATGACAAGATTAATGCGAGTTCAATGCGAGGCGAATTTTTCCGCTAACGATTTAATTATTCTATGAAACGTGTCTTATTATATATAAGAAGCATGTATCACTATATTTTTACTTTTAATTTTTGACATGCCCACGAAAGAAAACCTTTGCTTTTTATGCGATAGAACGCGTTTTGTGTATAATATACTTTTGTACTTTGTAATTTTTAATTACCGTTTATTTATAATTATGTAAAATCTTTCAAAACTACACTGAAGATAATCTGAATACAGACTGAAACGTTTGTAATTCATATTTAATGATTATTAACATATACGAATATTGACACAAACACCTAGTTAATTGTGGCTCTATAATTGTAAGCTCTTTAATATCATTTTATTAATAATATTTGTGTAACAAAATAAAAGTGATATACCTATGGACAATGTAAAAATATCTAAATTTATAAATGTAACATATCAACTTTGTTTTAATATATATTTAAATATTATATAATTAAATTTAGATATTATTGCATTATTATATTGTACATTAAATTTAAATATTATTAATAGTATATTGTGCACCAAGGGGAGAAAGCAGTGTTGTTCAGATGAGTGTGAAGTTTGCCACCCTCGCCTTCGGCTCGGACGGCAAATCACTCGAGCCTGAAAAAGCTTTCGACCCGAGGTGCACACGATATTTTTCACAACTCTTACGGAAAGTTCGACTTCCATCCCTAGAGAGAGGCGAGAGTGGCCATTTCACGCCAGGGCTTACTTTCCTCTCTAGGGAAGAAAATTGATACTTTCCGCCCGCTATGCCGGGTGGAAAGTATCAATTTTCGGTAAAACTTAAGATTAAGGGCGACCTCATCGATTTTAATAACCTTGATATATGTTGTAAAGGTCATGACCCCGAGTAATCTTCAGAATTTTTGTATTTTCTAAATACACGATAAACAAATGTATATTTAGTTTCAGACAATAAAAAATAAGTTCCAGATCAAATTGTGTCGATCAGGCAAAGTGTCGAGTTTACCCCGGCATTTTTCAATTTGATGTTTAACAATTTTTGTTCTCATTATTTCCCATGATTGTTTTACTTAATTTCAAATTTTTGTACTTTCTAAATACACGATATTTCCAGAAATATTAGTTGCGCGGTATAACATAAATAATGAATTTTGTAGGTAATTTAATTCTCTTTCACTTTCATTGTATGCATTTTTTACTTTTGGACAGCCAGAACTGAGATATTTTGAAAAAACGCTCGAAGAAACAGCTCTTTCCTCATTTGCCCGATGCTTCAAAAAAATCTATCTCGGGAACTAATGGTCGTACGAAGTTCTACAAAAAACCAAATTGCGAGAAATTTTATCAGCTACATTTTCGCTCTGAATGTTCTTTCCCGTGAAACTAATAATTTCCGAGTTATTCGCAAAAAACCCATTTTTGTACTCTTTTTTTCAAGATGGCGCAGCCGGCTCACGCTCTATGTATGGGGACTTTTAGTATGTTTAAAAGAACACTAAAATGAACCTGTATACTAATTTCCAGCTTGCCGGTAATTTTTTCATTCAAACGCCCAAAAATAATCAAGAGACACGGTAGTGTCTCGCGCCAAGTACGCGCGAAGCGAGACGCACCGTGACTCTTTTACGCGAACGCATGAGTTGCGAGTATCCGAGATTTTGAGATCTCAATAACGAGTGAACGGATCAACTTCTAAGTAGGTTCGATCGATAGCTTGGGGTTTGATTTATAAATAAGAGTCTTTTTTTTTTTGTTACGTGCCCTACGAGCGAAGATATTGCAATGCAAAGACCAAATGTGAAAAATTTTTTTTTAAGAAACGTCCACGTCGGACAAAAATGGCGGCTGGTGTGTCACTTTCCCATTTTTGACACGAGAGTGCACTCGTGCACTGTCGCAGTGCGTGACAGTTTTTTACAACCTAGAAAAGGATAAGTGTAAGTGTGTGATAGTCGTGACCGTTGCCGCGTCGTGACAGATAGTGAAATATATATAAGTATTGACCGTAAAGAGCTGATGCCGAGAGATCTTTAAGAAGGAAGGTGTATCTACAAAATCGTACAAACACGTACGTATATGTTGCCTTGTAAAAGTTGTCAAACTGTATGTTTACGCGAGCGTTACTTCTGTAGTAACTTACGATAATTTATGCCGGGATTACGATGAATTTAACGTAACGGGACGCGACGGACGCGAAGTAACGTAACGTGAACTTAAGAAATTACGATCGCCGTAATTTAAAGATAACCTTAATCTTAACCTTCTATTCATACCAAGCTGTCAAATCATTTCTGAAATGCACGCTGCTTCACGTTACGGCGATCGTAATTTTTTAAGTTTACGTTACGTTACTTCGCGTCCGTCGCGTCCCGTTACGTTAAATTCATCGTAATCCCGGCATTACTCGTTTACGCGGGATGAATTATCATAAGTTGCTACAGAATCTCCATTTACGTGGAGGAATTATCGTATAAGTTACTACGGAAGTAAAACGCTCGCGTAAACATAGTATACGTGACAGATAGTGTGTGTGTGTGTCTGTGTGTGTGTGTGTACTACGTTTACGCGAGTGTTACTTCTGTAGTAACTTACGATAATTCACTCGTTTACGCGGAGTAAATTATCGTAAGTTACTACAAAATCCCGTTTACGCGAAGGAATTATCGTAAGTTACTACAGAAGTAACGTTCGCGTAAACGTAGTGTGTGTGTGTGTGTGTGTGTGTAATTAAAATTATTTATATTTATATTATACATGTATATAATTTATTTAGTATTTATAGGATGATCTCTCGGCAGCAGGACGAGAAAAGCGGAAAAGCGACAACAATATTTCGACAGATTCGATAGATCGTATAGATGACATGCCCTTTTTAGAAGAGGATGCGTAACACTACAAAACGCATGATATCAGTACAAAATTACCTTTTTCAAAAAAGGTAAAAAAAGGGCGCCAAGTACACGCGTGGTTGTTACCTCGAAAAAAAACCCAAGTGGTAGTATCATTAATTTTATTCAAAAATAAATAAAATCTATTCTAACCTAGGTGGTAGTAGCTTTATTAATTTTTAAACAAAATTATTAAATTATAAAATAAAAATATTTAATTTTTCTTGTAAAAAACTTGGCGCTGCTTTTTTAAGGTTCTAAAAAAGCAGCGCCAAGTTTTTTACAAGAAAAATTTATTTATTTTATTTTAATTAAATATTTTTATTTTATAATTTAATAATTTTGTTTAAAAATTAATAAAGCTACTACCACCTAGGTTAGAATAGATTTTATTTATTTTTGAATAAAATTAATGATACTACCACTTGGGTTTTTTTTCGAGGTAACAACCACGCGTGTACTTGGCGCCCTTTTTTTACCTTTTTTGAAAAAGGTAATTTTGTACTGATATCTAATTTGACTGGGCTATATAGGGTTTTACAATCGGCCCAATACTGGGCCAGTATTAGTTATACTGGCCCAGTATTGGGCCGATTGTAAAATCCTATATGGGTATTAACGAATAACGAGCGACGGCTAAAACCTTCTGAAGGTCACTCGGGATCATGACCTTGACAACATATATCAAGGTCATTGAAATCGGTGAGGTTGCCCTTAATCTTAAGTTTTACCAAAATTAAAATAAACTAAAGTCAAAAAGCTCACAAATTACATGATATGATGCTGATTTTGTTGGCATGCTGGATGTAATGGTCATATGCCTAGCTTAATGAATAGAAAGCAAACAAAGATATAGGTGCTAGAAATAGCTAAATAAAACAAGCTTTAGTGCTAAATATGCATCAAGTCAACCTTAAAAATGAGCAAGATAACTAAAACACAGCATCCAGCTCACATTCAAAATTAATTCCATACCTCATACGCATCAATATGCATGTCATGGACGAACAGATCACTTTGAGATGAAAGGGAACGTTTAAGGCTTTTGCCTGGCTCGATTGCCAAGTCCACGTTGACAGCACACACAGCGTCGCACTTGTGAACTACAAGACATAAAAAAATAACCGTTAAAAAGTTAAATTATTCTTGCAACTTACAGCGTCAATTTTCGTTTCAATGCTGTGTTTTTATATTTAAAATAACTGTCGTAGTATTAAAATATACCAAAGACTCCTATTTTGTTATAATTTTAATATGTAAAAGCAAATATTTTTATTTCAATTTGGCTGTCAAACAGCTTGTTTCGTCGTTGATGAGGCACAATTCAGTTCGACATATGTGGCGGGTTATTTATTGATTGTCCAAACAAAAAAGGATCGGAGTTTTCAGTATATTTTACAAGTATATTTTACATTTTACTGTCGATTACAAACTCCATTTAATTAAAAATATAATTATATTTTAATGTACGTTGTATGATATATTTTCTCGCTTCTCATCGAGATCCAAGATGGTTGCAGTGAGTAAACAAGAGCCTTAAATGACGGCCGTTACTGGTGACAGTGTGTCAACCCAACAAACATAAATAAAAATAAACGGTTGAGACGAACTAAGTAAAAAAGGTATATGTAATATATGTATAACACGGATCGTATAACACGACGGAAAATTTTTAATATTTGTTTGTTTTAAAGTAGAATAAAACATATTTTATTACTGCATTTTCAATATTTATTTTACTTTTTTTATAATAAACCTTTAAATCTTTTATAAATATGTGTTTCCATATGCATACATAATCTGCAAAATATTTGTGACTGGTATAACATGGATTCATATAACATGGAACGCATCCCCGATGTGTTATACGCTGTACATACATCCAAATTTATATGTTTTGAATATATATCCACATTTAGTTATATTACGATTATGAATATTTGTATACTATTTATGATGTTAGAATTGTTCAAATATTGTAACATTTCATTGGGAATAGCGTTGAAGCTCAGCATTTCAGAGCACTGTAACTACTAAAGAAAGAATGTTTGAATTCGTAAAAGATCGATTTTTCTATCTATAAACCATATTGCGCTATTAAACGAACTGCATAACTAAGTTGCCGAGTCACCACGTAGTTAGCTAGGTCAGTAACGTAACGATACGTATTCATTTGCAACGAACACGTCGCAAACACGTCGGAATAAATTAAGTAGTATTTAGGAAGAGCGAAACGATTCGCTTGCGCCGTTTCGCGTGTATACGAGCTCATTACGAATTACAAGCGCTAATTACAAATGTCGTAGCTACACATACATAATCTATCGTCGAAAGATACACAAGGATGATAATGAAAATTAATGACGCAAAACATTTCGCGTGCAACACGTTAATAATTTACACTGTGATCGTCGTGACATTTTAGAAGTGAATGGAAATGTTTCAATTGAACGTCGCGCTAGAAAGCAAACTTTCCTAAGTGCAAATTGCAGCACAAACAACGTACAACAGTAAGCAAAGGAGCTCTTTATAATGGAATGTATAGACCGTGTATGCTAAATTAATACTGATGTATAAGATCTAGTTGATGCGCTCAACATTCTCCCACAACTACGGAATCTTACATAAATGTATTAGAAATCCAACGAAGATATCTTAAACAATTCAATCATCAAAAATGTAACACCTTAGTAATAATTTAAAACTCATTAAATTATTAACTTATTACCGCTGTCTACACTTTCATATCTATGAATATATTAGTTCCTTATAGTCTTATATAGATGACTGTAAATATTTTACGCTTGTATAGCACGTATTTTAATATTTTAATATGCAGGTAAAAATTTCTTCGTAACGTACGATATTATCGTCTTTATTTGACGTCATTACGGTTCGATGTTAATCATTATAAAAAGTTATTATAAATACAACAAGAGCTTGCAGAATTGTAACTTTTTGATATTTTTAGGTAAATTTATCAAAAGTAAAAAAAAGTTTTCATGTATAATAACTTTGTAATACAAATTATACAGAGTTACAATATAATACGTGGAAAAGTATTTGTATAAAATGTTAAAATATTTTTACAAATTGCTTATTAGTCATGTAACAGACAAAAATACAAACAAAAATTTTTGCAACTGTTATACAAATTTAGTAAATAAATAATATAATTTATAATTAATAATAACTTTTAGTAAGAAATTTATTAATATTAAGTTTTAGAATGTCAGCATTATTTAAACAAAATTATTTAAATTTATATTTTTGTATGTCTAAGATGCCTGAAAAACATCCTGACTTAAAGAAAATCTATAAGCTTGTTACCGTCAATTAATAGGTCTCTAATATATTATAGCATAAAATTTACAAATATAAAACTCTTTTTCACTTCTCGTTGATAATCTCGAACGGGATCTTCGTATGAAATATTTTAATAATTTTTCATTTTGTCAGTATATTCCGGACACTACATGCCTCACTCTTTTAGTCTGGTTAGATACGCGGAAATGGAGGCATAAATTTTGCACGTCCCTCACGTCTGTAAAGTACGCGCGCATGAGAGTGATCGCAAATATCGCGTGCGGCATAAAGAATAGTAAGCGAAAGGTGAAAATTGCCGTATAAAGCAACCAATACGGGACAGCCGGGAACATAAATTCCGCGTTATCGTGACGTTTTTCCGGCAATTACGGCTGTATTGTCACGTAAATTGAGTCACGTCGATTATTCGCTTATAGATTAATACCGATAATGACGCGTGCGGCCGCCGCGCGCCGCGTCACGCGATAATATCGACTCGCCGATGAAACTTTCTCGACGCGATGCGGTGCACGGAGCTGAAAATCAGTAAATTTTTGAAGCCCTACCCTGTAAATCGTTAAAACGAGCGTGATGACGTTAACAACGTGGGCGTTGCAGTCTTCGGGTCTGCATTCAACGAAGTCTAACACCGTTAACTTTTTTTCGGGCAGGATGTGATCAATAATTGGAAGAAAAAGAAAAACACAAAACGTGCCGTTTCAGTGATATCGTGAGAAATAAGAGAAGAGAATAAAATGTGAAAAACAACAAAATAAATATCAAAAGTATTGAGATGCCAATATAGAATAGAAATCAATAAATTCAATAAATTCATCAAAGTTGTATTAATAGCGAACGTTCTATGTTCGCGAACATTTAATTAGAGTTCATTGGTGTATTTTATAATAACTATTATTAAATATTTATACACATTTCGCGAGTAACATAATAATAAAATATTCCAAAATTTTTTAAGAGATCTCTAAAAAATTATGTTATATCGATTGTTAATTAATAATTCTGTTCTTAAGCAAAAGTGGGACACGGTTTAGAATAATCGCTTGAATTAAGTAACACATCTTAGCTCATTTCTTATGAAATACGTAATGTGGAAGTTCTAAGATCCAAGGAAGCTCTGAATGCCACTTTAATACATTCGTAATCCTTCTCGGGAACTTCGATACCTTCCGTGACACGTACACGTATCAACCTGCTAACCTTGATTTCGAAATTAACTTCGTCACGAGTGAACTTAGTATTATTAAATATTGTATTTTAATGTATCAAAGTGTGTGTTCTGCATTCTTTATAAATTAAATACGTCGAAACACATTATTGTCGGGCGTCATAATTACGACAATTATTTCTTAATTATTACTACACATGTTAATTAAGAAAATATAAATTTTAAAACGCATCGGAATTCTTATAAAATTCGTGAAGATATGGTAAACTGTTATAACAAATCGACGGTAGGGGAGACTGGGGCTCGTTGGCACAAGAGGCAAGTTGGCAATGCGTTCCATTTATGTATTTATAGCGAAAAAAACAAGGGAAAAGTTATCACAAAATATTTCTTATATGACATAGGTACTTTTCACAAAGTTTTATTTTAATCAGACAAGTATTACAATAGAAAAAGAGAAAAGTCCGATTCAAAAGGTGACAAGTAAATTTTCGAGCGTTTCAAAATATCGTATTAATGTTCTTCAGCTTAAGAAATAAATCAAAGTGACGTATCATTAGTTAAAAGAAAAGTTTCTGTTACTATACGACATGTTATTTTGACTAACAATAGTAATTTATTGTAATAAAACGACTAAAATAAAACGTATGTAGGGATGGGGTATTTTGGCTCATATCAAGACACGCTTAGCTTGACTTGTTGTTGCCGTGCGCGTGAGACCTGTTTGAGCACGTAATTTGCTATCTACAATGCTGATAGAAGCTAAATATATATTTATATTAATATTTTTATGATGAAGAAAGTTACATCTAAAATAGTTCACAATTATTTTTCTGCAACAACGTTTTAATATTCGATCATTACAAAATAACTTTAAAAGATACAATCTTTATCAAGAAGTACGTATGTGTTACCCGTTTTGTGTTTCTATTACGTATTCATTAATTTAACGTGGACTTTTGTCGCATAGCCAACTTACCCTACTATCGGGGAAAGTTGGCCACAATGCAGCATGTTCATATTTCATTTATTACAAAGAAACTATACGGTATACAGGAGCGTTCCTAGCATGAAAATGTAAAGAAAGGTTCTCTCTATCATATTAGTACTGTTTAATCATGATAATTAGTTGTATAAAAACTCAAATGCCGAAATTGTAAAAACGGTGCCATCGAGCCCCGGTCTCCCCTACGTTACGCGAATAAATTATTTCAACTTTCCACTAGCGGTATAAAACGCGGATGATAAAAGTTTGAAGAGATAGGAACCTTAAACAAAATGTCCTTAATCTGTTACACAAGCAAACCTTCTGCGCACGTGGACGTATTGACTTCTTAACAGGCCGGTTCCGTAATCTCAGTTCATTGAATTTCTTCGGTTTCTTCCTCTCGCGTATAGTTGACGAAAGAATGACTTTGATAGCTTACAAGAATAAGCTCGACATTTTACGCGCTCGCTAGAAAGTTATGATTTGCTATTAAAGAACGAGATTTGCCGGGAGTCCTAAAAGGGACGTCCTTCCAGAAATGCTGTCGTTCGCTCGAAAGCAGTTAAGGTACTTGAGAAAAGTTTTCTTCGTCGACACGGCGCTTCATAAAACGCTGCAACGCTCCGTAAGCAAGATACAATACGCCGCAAATGAAGTTACGAGAGTTTTGACAATCGGTTAACGCTGTGGATGAATACCGTCGCTAGATGGATTTATGAGATTACGATAATGCGGAGAATTTACTGGGATATTGCGTATGTACCGAAGCGTCAGAGAGATGCGCCAAAACTGTAGACTAAAACTTAAAAGCAGGGAGAAGTAAGGCGACAGGATTTCCGAATTGTAATGAACGTCATACCATACGCTCATGTCTGTTTTATATTTTATTATTACAGCGCAAAAAATGTTGAGCATTTGTGCAAGAATGCGCAGATTCCATTATAAAATATCAGAAAGAATTCTATAATAATACCAAGATTGGGCCGGGTCTTTAATTGGAACAGTCTGATGCAACGATGATCTAAAATTCACGCTTTAATCTTAAAATATATAAATCTAAATATACTATCTCAGATTGTGACGTCAGAAATGAGAAAATATACAATAAAAATTCTTGCTAAATACATTAATAAGATGGAAATATGTTTCAATAAAGCAACACTTACAACCGATAGAACCGACTTGTAAAATATATCGAAAACTATCTTTTTGTTTCGAGGAGCAATTAAATCATATTTATTTCTATATATATATATTATTAATTTGACAGTTGTCATTGGCTATGTGAACATAGTTTATTTCGTTTTTGGTTCATAATTCATTTCCAGATATATGGTTGTTTATTAATTAACAAAAGAAAAAAATAATTTTTGGTATTTTACAAGTCAGTTCTATCGATTGTGTTGTTTTATTAAAACATATTTCCACTTTAATATATATTTAGCAAGAATTTTTATTGTATATTTTCTCGCTTTGACGTTACAAACTGAGATAGTAGTGATGAGTGAACAGGAGCCTTAAAGCTATGTGTACATCAAGTTCTTCATTTAAATTTAAATAATTACTTTTATAACACTAAACACTTTTATGCAAGAATATGCAGATTTTATGTAAAAATATCAGAAAAAAAACTACGTAATAATACCGATACACCTGGATTTTTAATTTTTTAGAACGGTCGGACGCCACGATAATTTCATTTATTTTTAATCCTAAGATTAAATAACAAACGTTTCATATATCGAGCTCTCTTCAATTAAATGATAGTTTTATAACACTGAACACACATATTCAACGTTTCTGTATATAGCAAATTTGATGTGTGTAAATCTACTCTTATCCACTTTAAACATCTATCGAATAAAAAAGTAATACGATATATTTCATTACACAAAACAACTAGCTCACTTAGCAAGTGAGGTCAAGGTACGTCGATATCAAAACATCAATTTCATAATGTAAGTACCCGGAAATAAT
Organism: Temnothorax americanus; assembly: GCF_048541705.1. Classification (NCBI taxonomy): domain Eukaryota; kingdom Metazoa; phylum Arthropoda; class Insecta; order Hymenoptera; family Formicidae; genus Temnothorax; species Temnothorax americanus. The sequence goes on along the minus strand of NW_027509795.1, from coordinate 655,204 downwards.
TCCTGACTCGATGGATGATGACGGATCCCAAAGTTTGTTGCCGGTTTATTTCCTGGAGACGACGGCAACGTTCACCTCTTCTGAGGGTGACAAACCTACGCATTCATGCTCCAATTTCTCGATTAGGGCAACCAACTTCCCACGTTAGTCCCGCATGATCAACGTGCGCAGTAGAGGCAATCCAAAAAGAAATATAGATATTATTATCATTATAAATCCTAGATATTCGCATGTCAGTAACTATCAACGATAAAACCTGAACGTTTTTTCGCTTTTAAAATTAGTATTAGAATAAGTGTTTATACGTTTTCGTCTTCGCTGGATTATTCTAAATCGGCGTTCACGTGAGAATTGCGCGGCGCGTTAACGGTCTCTTCTTTCCATCCTTACCCGAAATCTTCGGGATATAATATTTAGGTTGCTGAAGATGAAATTGCTGTCGCCAGACACGTGTGGATCGATGACTCGACACGTGGATTCGCTTTGTCAATATTTTAAGATGTCATTTGGATATCTGAATCGTTTCCATTTGAACTAAATTCCCGTTCATAAAGCATGCATAAGATCCGCCGAAATTATTTCTCATGGGACAATACGACCATTACCCAGTTTGCTTTATACGACCGAACATAGAATACATGAATTAAATTATATATATATATATATATATATATATATAAAAAGCGTATTATAAAATTAAATTAAAATAAAATGCCATTTAAGTACGGTCTGAGGTTAGATCTTTAGTAGCCCAATATTAATTTTATACATATATATTACAACTTATCAAACTGCGCACCAATTTCTTTGTCGGACTTGAAACACAGTTATTGGAACATTAAAATCTCTCTCCGTATAAATTAAATCGATTCGATTTAATCATCTAAATAACTGTAAAGAATTTACTGCAAAAAGTAGTATGAATGAAAAAAAAATAAAGTATATTTTTCCTATTTTATGTAACCCACGTATCGTTGAAAAATATCAAACTCGTCATTAAACCATAAAAATGTATGCAATTCCGGGGACACCGGTAATATGCAATATGGAAAAAAAATAACGCTTTTAAGATTATAACATTGATATGTTTTTCATTGATATACGTACACGCGTAAAACCGAAATATCATGTTTCTGGAATCCCATGCGTCATTTTAACAAAATGCAAGCTAAACGAAAAAGCGCGTGAAACGCCAAAGGTTTGTATTCATTTGCCGCAATGTGACGTACGACCTTTAGTCTGATTTTTCCGTAAAAATAATGAAAATGCGTATGTGACATTAAATACATGAGATATCAAAAATCTCTCTGCACGCTGTCTGTTGAGTATTTGAAACGAGATTTATCGTGGAATAAAAATCACACACGCGCTCGTTCCACACGGGTGAAATTCAGGATTGTCCGCGTGAACTGGGGAACGTTCCGGGCACAATCGTTCTGCTCGAAAACTTTTGCTCGCTTTATGCAAATTCTCACCATCGCACCGTAATGTTGACCGAATTAACGCGCTACCGACGTTACTTATATGTCTGCGCACATTGTGGACTTAACACTGCGGACTTGTTCTGCACGTAGCATTAATAATTAACCTAATGATGAACCTCGTCCCGCCAAAATCAGACGCGACGTTTGCACGGCAAACAGTCGGGGAATTCCGCCGGTCGATCGCGTTGTTTCCGACAATACGGCGTTTGATCGCAGCCCCGTAACATTCTCAAAACTGTACAGCCATTCCGATTGTTTCAAGAGTGCGCTTCCTTTACGGAACTCTTGCAACATTATAGCGTTAAAATTTAAGCAAGTGTTTAACTCGAAACGTAAAATGAACGCCTATGATTCCTATAACAAAATTTACGTGGATTTTTGGATTCGAAATCGTTATTCTATTTCCCGCAACTTTTAACTGAGTTTTTAAACATTATAGATATAATACTCTGTTAGTTTCAAATAAAAACTTTTAATTAAAATTTCATTAAAATTAAAATTGATTCAAGGCTATGGTTTTATTATTTACTTGATCTATTATAAAACTTGACTCGTAGGAAATTATTAATATCTTGACATCGAGACAAATTGAAAATTTATTGTTATATAATTTGATTCATTTACTATCAAACACCTCTCGCGTATTATCGTTAAAATATTATTTTAATGTAAATACAAATTTAATTTTCGATTTTATATTGGCTAGTCGATAACGTTTGTTGTCAATTATAATATTTCCTACATTTAATTTAAACGCATTATGCACACATTTTCCTGATATTGACAACAGAGAAGGCCGGACGTCATATGCAGTATATGTACGTTACAACGTAACAAGAATGATCTGTAAATGAATTGTAAAGTGCAGCCCATGCTGCCGTTAACATAATAAAAAATCACGCCTATTCCAGGGAGTGCAGGATTGCGAATTTCATTATGCGCGAGATAGAGTTTAGTCCGACGAATCGATGCCGCGTTATCGATTAATCACGATTGCAAATAGATTTTCGGAAAATTACTATACGCGCGCGAACGATTTGCGCGCGCCGCCCGCCGTCGCGTCGCGTCGCGGTGCTCGCGCGAGGAATATTCTCCTCACGTACGTGTTCGAATGAATCCAGGCCGGATATCGGTAATCTTACGAGGCGCGATCTGCCCGACGACGCGGTGATTTGTTCCAGTCGCGAATGCTGCCGTGTCACGACTATCGCGGTGTCATCGCGAAGACGGTAATAACGAATCGTTTGTCATACGCCTGTCGGCGTATATGTAAATACCTCTGTGGGCATAATTCATAACGCCGTTAGAAACGTCGCGAAACGCGTTCTGCCCGGGCGCTGATCGCGAGGGACCGATGAATACAGGAATTATATCAATCGCGAATTATTTTCGCGGTCGATGGTCGATTGGACGACCGCGTACGGGAATTACGCATGAGGAAAATCAAGTTTTCATCAACATTACGGCAGAATATTATTTGCCCAGACAGGCAAATACACCTGGAGCAAATTTTGCGAAGCATCTGTTGCGAGCCTCGTCAACAGAAAAGCAATAGAATAGATATGGAATATAGATCTGTCGTATTATTTCCGCGCTCGCGGAAAATCTCCTCGATTTCTGTCTTTCGTACTATGCCTGCAGGCTTTGATGGCAAAACGCGGGTTTAACGCGAACCCAGTCAATGCCAATCTATAGCGCATCGATCAAATAATCAAATGCTGTCAAAATATTGTTCTGTTAACATTTTATTTACAGGATATGTATACGGTTCAGATAATTCAAACAACTCTCTCTCTACGACGTATGAGCTTTACACAAATTTTACACAAATAAAAAATTTATATAATTAAATCGTAATCATAAAAAAAGAATCTGGTAAAATATAAACTGTGTGAAGACAAGCGGTAAAAATTTTGTGTATATTTTTAGAGATAAGAATGTAACGTTAGCACACAGCAAATAATTTCAATGTATTGCATAAATATATGCAATATATGCAAAAGATGTGTAATTTAATTTGTCGCGGCTTCTTTTCTCGTGCTCTTGACTGTTGAAATTAAAATGGGACACTCTGTATAAACAAACAATAATTAAAAATAGATTATGGCAAATCGCCTAATGATTCGAAGTATCAAACTTTAATCGTTAAAAGCACGCGTGATCTTCTGCGCGATCGATTGCTTTTCCAATACCGAGTACGTTTTGCTCCGATGTTAATTTTAGATGATAGATAAGTTTATAGATAAATACCGAATCATAAACAAAAGACGTGTTACGTGTTGAGGTCGCTGAATTATCACCGTGGAAATCTCGTCTGAACATTTCGACCAGTGGCATTCTGAATCTGAATGCAGACATAGTCGAGATCGGCGTGTTATTTCAAAATGCCAACTGAATCGCGATAGATTAAACAAATACGTGCAGGTGTATTCGGGACGGGGGAGAAAGCGTCAAAACGAGACAGTGGTGCGTCGCTAACAATAATCGAACATGAAAGCGATGTATTTATTATTTAGCCTCGTGTCAATTTATACAGCGGCGGATCGAAGCGTGCAATCTGGATTTAACGCGATATTCGCCTCCGATATTCTCGCCTCGATTTATTATTCGCCATTTCGACCGGATCGTCAGGACGCGCATTAAATAATAATTGCCGCCCGACACTCGAGTCCCACCCGATCTTCTCGTATCAGGGTAAAGTAATCCGCGCTCGCGCAATCGCTGTTTATCGTCGGCATGTTGCGGCAATCAATTACGCTCAGAGGAACATTCAATTACCCTCGTCGTTTAATATATACTCCAATCCGACACGCCCGCTTCTCTTCAACAGGTTTCACTGCATCACTCCGGTTCGCCGATAAGCAGAATCTCTACGACGAGCGGTGTCGGTTTTCCATCCCTTTACCCCGCGCTTTCGCAAAATTAAATAACATCTCGCCCGGCCCGCCGCAGTGTAGAGCGAACAGAAATTGATGACACACACACACACACACACACACACACACACACACACACACACACACAAAGCGCGAATAGTAACCTCTGACGAGCGACAAATATGCCCGCAAAAGTTTGCACGCGACCCAACCCTTTCCCGCGCACCGCATTCCACGCGCGAAAGTATAAATAACGAAATACGCGAAAAACGAAAATAATTGAGGAGCCCCTTGGAAACGACGGGAATGTTTAATTTCCCGCCAGCAACCGCGGTTAACTCGCCAGCACGCGGTTTTATCGCGTGCTTTTAACGATTAAAGTTTTTGGTACTTTGAATCATTAGGCGATTTACCACATGATCTATTTTTAATTATTGTTTGTTTATATAATTATATATTATTATGTACTTGCAATTACGCAAGATTGTATACATATTGTTTATAGTCTACGATCATATCCACTTATCTATGATTACGTAATTATTTACTTATGTAATTAAGATCGTGCAATAACACACGATTACGAGTCATTTATAAATAATGCAGAGCGATCGATCGTTACCTATATTTATGGCGTAGCCTCATGAAACTTTTACTACAAATTTTTACCCTCGGCGACCGCCGTCGATCAATTTACCGCAACCCTTGCGGAGAGATCTCGCGTTTCATCGAGATCGAAATTTGCGATACCGATTTCCGAGATATCCACACCATAAATTTTGTTATCAACTCTCGCCGAGAAATTTCTCATTATTAAGATAACCCCTTAATTTCTCACGTCTTTTGGGATTAACTCTCCTCGGCGCTCGTGGCAATGGCGGCAAAACCCAGGCATAATGCATTCCACGCATGTTTTTATGGTGCAATCTTGGCTCTCGTTGACGACGAGATATTTCCAGGATCTCTCGAGGTCACGTCCACGCACACACATGCACGTATGCACGTACGGGACGCGAGCATGGATAGGAAAGGACCGACGGACCGACGCGACGGCGACGCGCGGAAAGGATCGACGCGACGTCTCTCCGCATTCCGGATTGGAGTTGCGTGTACAAGAAATTCCCGGGGTTCGTGCCCTCCGGGATATATCCTCGCAATCGATCTTTCATTTTCTACGACTTACGTTTTTAACCCCCGACTCTAATGCGGCACAGTCCGCGACGAATACATACATCTTGCCTCGTCGAGCGGGGATGTTTTCCTTCGGCGCAAAACGCGCTCGGCACTGGAAAAGCAATCGATCACTCGCGCGAGAAGACGTACTCGAGATCGCGGGATGGGAAGTCGACAAGTTGATAGCATTTAAGTGGTTTACCTGGATGATTATTCGAAGAGATGGTTCAAAGTTTTTCACGAGAATAAATATTAATATGGAAACTATACAGTTAGGAAAATAAAATTGAACGTTTTACGTTGACGTGCTGTATAAAACGAAACGTGTATGCTTTTCTCTATTAATGTAGTTTTCTACTTTTTTATTTTCTTCTTTATATGAAGATATTTAATATAAAATATTGATTTTAATATATATTTTTCAAACAAGTTTTTTACAATTATTATTATTTAAATTATGACATATTGAAATATCAAAATGTGTAATGATAAGTCCATATAAACATTTCTCTCATAGAGAAAATTTGTAATTTAGTTCTGCGATTAACTGGAAAATTCATAAGAATCGATTTCTTCATGCTGCTCCTCGTTATTGTCAGATACGAAGTTGTCTTCGAGCAATTTCCATTGCCGAAAGACTTATCCTGAAAGCTTTCGCTTAAAATAGCACGCCCGGTACAACGGCGCAGATAATCCTTTGCCAGGCGAGCGAATGAATACAATCGGCATTTGATTTTCTTGCTTTCGGACAAGAAACAGAAATGGATTAAAAGGAAACGCGATAAGGGAAAATAACGCTTTAGAAAAGCTGCTCTCATTTGCAACAGTATACTATTGACATATATAGTCTCTAATTATTTCTATAAATGATCTTTAGCATTTATAATCTGAAATCTAAACTGATTTGCTTCGGATTATGTTGATTATATACATTCGGATGCCTCGTAATCGTGTCTTTTAATGCATCGTCATGTCGAAGTCTCGAAAGTAAATTAAATTGAAGCAAAAGTTTATCTCGCACTGACACAAGGTCGCTTGTCCTACTACAAATTGAAATCTTTTTCAATATAGAGTATCTCAAAACTCATCATCTTAATTAAATTCGCAGTTAACACCATCAAACTACATATCAAAGTAACAATAGCTTCAGTATTTTGTAAAGGTATGAAAAGAGAGAGCCTTTTACGCAAATTAAATTTCTAAAATTGCAATTAAAGTTATAAATAACAAAAGTTTGTCGTTCGCCTATAAATTTCCGTACATTTTATTAAAAATTAAGTTTTAAGAGTCGACAAGAGATTTTCTTGAAATTAAGATCAAAAACTTTAAGATACATATTAAATTGATAAACAAATCTTTATTAAATTATTTTAATTAACACACGTTGATTATATTAATTTCGAATATATATATTTTTCTGTTTTTCGAAGATTATGAAGGAACAGCGTATCTCTCGAATATTTCAATTGCCCTTAGGCGAAGGACGTACTATAAGCCCTTCGTATGCAGTTTCTTAAAGAGAAATGTTAATTGGTTGTAAAACAGCCTCCGATCTCCGATGTTCTCGACCACCTCTGAATAACATGTCAAGTATTCTTTGATCCTCAGCTTTACTGTCTTACGCAGCGAATAAAGCATTTTAATATGCGACAAAAAAATTTTGCTGAAGCCAACTCGTATTTCTTACTTTTGTGACATAATATACATGTATATAAATGAAAATAATAAATAACCGTTGTTTGTTATTAAATAATGTGAGAGGAAGAGAAATCAATAAAATCTGTAAAATTATTATAAAATAACTATCATGTATTACAATTATTGTCCTGTAAGGTATTAATTAGTCCTTGAAAAATTTCTCAGGTAAATAAAGTAACAAAATAATCTGAAATATTCAAACATGTCCACAGCACTCTCTCTCTCTCTCTCTCTCTTGTCGACCGTGGTCGATACTCGCGTGTACAACACGTCGGGGACGCGCTCTCATCATCCTCGATTAGTCGAATGTCACGAGGTAAGTCGTAACGTCAATTCATCGGGAAGTCAATACGCGACGGAGCCCAATCCCAAGCTGCATAATCCTCGAGAAAAGTCTCGATATTCGCGACTAATGGACGTGGGAACGTCTCCAGACGAAACTTTAGCGACGAGCCGCCCACGTAACTCCGAACGCGTCAGCTCGATAACCGACGGGGGTTGAGTCCACAAATATCACTCGGCAGAATACACAGAGTCGATGGGAATGAAAATCCCGGTCTTAACGGGGATAGTTAAATCATCGTCGCATATAGCCCGTATTACGCGCTAACGCAGTCATTAATGCGTCAGGAAATAGCTGAAGAGATAGAGAATAGGATTATATACATACTATGCATAGAGATTACTATCGTGAACAACGGCATGTAAGCAAAAAGTTTGTTAAAAAAAAAACAAGGGAAAAAATCGGATTAAAGATTTCCATCTTGTACGGAATATTGGGTCACTACGATTCCATTTAAAAGTTGTAATTACTTCTTCTTTTCTCAAATTTCAATAAGATCAAATAAAAACTTTTAAATAGCGTTTCTTTTTCTTCAGCCAACACGTTCCTTAATATTTTTATTTTAAATATCAATTTAATAATCTAATATTTTAAATATTGATTTTAGGTAAAAAATAAATAGAAGAGAAATAATAGTGAGAATTTTAATATCGTTCAATATTTTAGTAGACAAAAAAATTTAGTAGCAGCAAAAGAATAATGCGCACATTAATATATTTAAACTACAACCTACGTGTTTTTAATTAAAAGTTGCGTGAAAACTCAATCTTTCCTTAAAAGAGAGAAATTAGAACGGAAGTTAACGTGAAGGCACGTATTTATCGAGTATCAAGCATGAAACTATTGTGCCCAACATTACGTAATTAAGAGCTTCGGAGTACGCGGAGGCGTATATCCCATTAAAATTGAATACTTATTAGCTCTAATAACATGACGTGGGCGAAGAGTAATTCGGGAGACCGATAAATTTCCCTCCTTGGCCGAGGCGAGTCTCACCGGCGAGATAATTAATCCGAGCTAAGCCGGAACTTACTGATATCGCGCAATAAACGAGAAAAATTCGGAAAGGTGAGAGTTGATGTAGCCGCACTGCGTCAATTTCTGGTACGCGTTTGCGGCGCGTGGGAGCTTTCCAATTTTTGTATAGATTGTATAGAATGAAGTTTAATAACAACTGGAAATTTTACATTCGAAATACGTGCGCAAATTTACGATATACACGTGAATGGATATAAAATTGGATCGTATATGCCATTGCCTCGTAAAAGCTCAATTACGAATGAAATAATCGTGTCACGTCTAATTCCTATCATATTTGTGTAGGGCAATATTATGCGGGACAATACGCGAATGCAAGGTACAACGTCCGGCGCGGTCCGCTTCTATTTTCAGAATAATAGATTATTCGACGTGGCGATAATTAATAACGCGAAATTCGCGCCTGTGATTCATTATGATTCGACGTTTTATCTCGCGCCAAACTGTTACGTGCTAATTATTTCCAGATGTTAACATATACATTAATCGAATTACGAGCAGAATGCTGCGACCATTTCTTTTTCTAGTTTTATAACGGTTAAATTAATCAACTTGCGACAGGATTTTCTATAACTATCGTATTAGAAAGTAGTACTACACGACGTGTCAACGTGACAAAAGGATTACCGATCGCCGCTGGGATCGCATTTGCGTTATTAATTAATTAACGCGGCGCGGCTTAAGCCGGATTGCTCATGTATCCGAAACACATGTAACATGCGCAACCGGTATAACTAAGGGTCATGCCACAGTGCTGCATTTCCGTAGTTTACAAATGTCATTTGCCAGTGTCAGAGCCGGAACTCGAGTCAATTAATTCCACGTGGTTTTCGCACAAACAAGCGTGTGTTGCGTTTTGTCGACTGAAATGTTACGCGGTGACCGAGCAAAGACACAAGCAAGTATATACCCGGGGCGGGGGGCTCCCGACTCCGTAACACTGAAAATCCATTTCATAGCGCGAGAATGGGCAAACTCGCGACTCCTCTTTCATTCGCGCGCTCTTTTCGCACTCTTTTTTTCTTCTAGTTGTAAACCTCTACGTTGCCTAAACCGTGATGGCTTATTTCCTTCCAAGAATATACTTCATATCACATATCACGCCTGATGCCAAAAAGCTCATGTTGCTCTTACCTTCAACTGTCAAGTCGGCGTTATTTTTTATTTATGCACACAGAGAAATTTTTTTTTTTAGAATTTACCCTGAAAATCATGGCAGTTGTGGGACATGTATTGCGAAGAATTTTATGCGAGCTATTCTGATTAATATCTATATACCAAAATAAAAATATTAATACCTATTAAATTATAATAAAATATAAAATATGTTTGACTAATTTTACTAAAATATACAGTAAAATTTCAATAATTTTTCAAAAATTACCAATCTGCTTGGTAATTTTTATCACTATAAAATATATTGTAAAATATCTTTTGTATATTTTACCGATAATATTTGATTGATTGCCAAGTTTGTAGTAAATTTAACGGTAAAATATAACGAAAAATTTTTAATTTTAATTTTTCTCAATCCTCTCTGTATAAATAGAGGGATGTTTCTACCAATAGCATTTTTTATTTCACAACATGCAACGATCGTACGAGTGCTACTGTATCTTGTACAATTTACTGATTCGTAATTTTAATCATCTAAATATCCATTGACATTTAAAGCTTCAACTCTGATATAAATGCACGTAACATTTGACATTTAATCGCGAGCGGATTTGTAATTCCGCGGATATGTTACGTTTGGAAATTTCTACGAAAAAGAGAATCAGTTTGCGGGAATCATGGCAAATCGCTTTTCCCGTTATCTGTGGCATATAACTCGCAATCCTTTCTCGCGACTCTCTTCGCACCTGAAATAATTCGTCCCCAGCAGCACTGGCGCTTTAAATGTGCCAATATGATAAAGCTCGCGCGATGAACGATCATATAACGTATTTCGAAGGATCCCGTTGGATTTACGCGATAACCCATATCCTTTCGACGTCAAGTAAGGAACGTGACGAATTGTCCTGTCTGCCCGATATTTGTTACGTAGGAGAAATCCGATGTTATTTCATCCTTTTTCGCTATAAGCTGGAATCATATGACGGGCGAAATGGAGTTATTTGTGATCGAATTGCAGACTTCAAATCTTCCAATATTACAATGGACTGTAATGCTTGTTATGGGACAGACGCGTTTATGAATAACTATATCTACGCTTCTTTTTCTAATCGTTAAACAAATACAGTAATATTCAAGGAGCACGAAAGTATCGGTTGCTAATGATTGATCTTCAATTTCTTTTCAGTTCTCTTTCGTTACTCATTTTAAATACGTAATGCAAATACGTATATAAGTCTTTTGATTTTGGTAAAAGATAAACAAATGACAAAATAATATTATTCTTTAATAAAATTAATCTTATTAATTAATATATTAATTCGACTTCAAATTACTCAAGATACTCAATCTTTCAGTCTTAGAATCGATTAGTACCAACGACATTTTATTTTAAAATCGTGAATCACACGATATATACGGATCGTTAGTCAGTCTCAAATTAATTTCAACAATCCCAATTAATTTTGTGTTAAAGTACACGCGATGTCCTCCATTGTGTTATCTACAGTGCAGAGCAAAGCGAAGCCATAAATCGCCAAGAGAAACGAAGCTCTAACTAGAACTATCGAATCGCGATTTATTCCACCGGGCGATCGCAATATCTTTATAGTCGCCGAGATTCGGCGACTATTTTCTTTAATCGACTGATTATCCGTTCTACGTTTAGGACATTTATCATCACAATTTCCTTACTAGCGACAAATAGATTGAGCTTCTTCGCATGTTCCGTTTATTTTTTTTTATAGTATACTTATTATTTATTATAATTTAATAAATGAATGTATTATTCTGCAATAACGAAAAAAAATTTCTAGCGATTTTATTTTAATCAAAAACAAAAAGTAAAATTTACAATTTAATTGCTTAACATTTCGTGTAAAAGTATATATAGATTTATTTTATATTATTTTATATTCGTTTTTCATCATTTATATAATGTGGCTCTGCGTTAATTCGGTTAAACAGATTTCGCATAAAATTTTGTGCAAATTAATGATAGTCGAGCGTATTGCGTATGCTAACTTTATCGCGCGAGATGCTCGCATTGAATTTTTCGATCTTTCAGAATCTCTTAGAAGTATCGCCATAATCATTCCTCGTTTCATCGCTTCTATTCTCTTTCCGCATTCTTTGAAGCGGAAAGCACGAGAGAGAGAGAGAGAGAGAGAGAGAGAGAGAGAATTTCAGGACATTCTCTGAGCTTCCGTCGATCTATTTTCAACTACATCACGGATTCATTCCTGACTCTCCTCTTTCTACCGTGCAAAATAGTGAATTACGCGACAAAGCAGATGTCGACAGGCTTGCGAATTAAGAAAATATTGAAACAAGCACCGTGAGACTACGAGAAATTATAATTACGCAATTAAAATTGGCAGCTGAATCAAATGTTTGTAATTCCATTGTTATGGCGTAAACTATTAGTCTGCTCGTTATTGCGTTTTTGTCGTGTTTAGATATCACGGTGCGGTCTCGCTTCGCGTGTACTTGGCGTGGAACACTACTGTGTCTCTTGATTATACTCTACTTGTTACAGATAATCCTATCACGTTGAGCTTATATAGGCTCCAATATACGGAACAAATGCGTGACGTAATTAGTACTTTGTTACGTAAACACATAAAGGATACGATCGCAGTAAATGCATTATTTGATACATTGCAGAAACGTATTGACTATACGCAGGAGGGAACAGCCGTGATTCTTGTATAGATGGACTATTGTAAGAAAGTAAGTGTAAAAAGATTTTTCCAAATATTATTACTATATACTATATTCTACTCTTAATAAAGAAGATATTTAATATATAAAAAACTGGAGAATTTTAATCGTAATTAAATATTACTTCGTCATTATAAATAGAAGTTAAGCTATAAAAGTAAATAACTTTAACTGCTATAATTGCGTTATAAAAAATGATTGAACATCACGAAGGCTTTAATTTTCTGAAATTTTTCGAAAAATGCAGTCCCGCGCTATTTGTTTTTACTCATCTCGTTATAATTTTCTACATGCTATAAATTCGACTTGGAGAATTAAATTTATCAGATTTTCGTGTTTGTGCTTGTTAACAGACTATTATTTCTAATTTTACGATATCACGCAGAATGATTTAACGTTGTTTCCTTCGTATCAGAGAAAAATTATACGATTCTATAATTCTATATATCAGACAGAGGAAAAGTTTCTTTTATTGTCCTCGGTCACGTAAAGTGGTTGCAGTTTCGATACTCGAAGCAGCCTTAGTAGGAGTCACAGATGTGAGAGTATAAAAGACTTTAACGCGGAGAAACGGAACGAAGATTCGCAAGAACAACGGGACGGGAGCACCTTTGCTATATCTAGCTAGACAGCCTTCTGTCAGCCTTTGAAGTCTGCCCTCCGGTGTAGCCTTTTTCCGACTCTTTATCATTATCTACGCTTTGTCTTACACGGCTTCTTTTGTCCTGATCCGACTCCAACTCCGTCACTGGCGGACGTTTTCTGCGGTACCATTTTTTTGCCGGCCGACTCGCGATATTATTGTATCGAGACATTAGGACACATCGAAGTAATTACGCACACGTTTCGTAGCGACGCGACCCCATGAGAAACGACGCACGTTTCTGTCCCCGCGTATAAATCATTGATTGAGTGACGCTGTTTTTCTCGTCATATATCCGACGCTGGGATGAGATATTAGGAGGAACGAAAAAGATCGATCGGAAATTACCTGGCTACCACATCGACGATATTACCTTCAACTCTCTTCTCCTTATCTCTCTCTCTCTCTCTCTCTCTCTCTCTCTCTCTCTCTCTCTCTCTCTCTCTCTCTTTCTCCGCCTTCCTTTCGACTTCTCTCGCCAATTTGTTTTGAGTGCCGCATGTTTTTCGATTCTTTTCAATAACGTCGTTAATCGCACGTTTCATCCCGTTTCATCCCGATCTCGCGTTTTTTCGTCATTGAATTTTTATACTATGACTATACCAAAAAACACAAAGACGATGACATATTAAATATTGTTAGATTTCACGAGCAGTTTCCGTATAGTAACTTCGTCTGCATGAACCGAATCGACGTACTTATCTTATAATGCGAGAACAGAAATAAATTCATCATCAGTTTTATATTGTATTGCATGTTGACAATATCATTACAAGTTTTTCATTAAGAACCAAATTGACTGAATAAGTTTTCGAATTAAGTGCATCGTACAATGAAACACGAGAGCAGCTGCTTTCTTTTGTTTCGACTTGCATCTACGAGGGCACGAGGCACTGATAATGTTGGTAGCAGGCAATTATTTTCTGCGTTAATTAGTTCTCTAAAACTCTAAAGCTTTCTGAAGCAAACGCTTACGAAAATGAAAGCAATCTAATTTCTATTATTACGACGTTTAAATTAAAATTATAGAAGTATTTTATCTGTGCAAAATTATAGATAATAATAGGGCAAATGCTATTATTAAAATTATTTTACTATAATTTGATGCTGTAGTTTGCTTTCTTTGTGTATTTCTTTATCTGTATCTCGTTTGTATTTTCTCGCGGTTTAAAACTATAATGTAAACTGTTTCACAAATAATATGACGCGGATAAATAAGCCGTTTTTATTTATTGGAAATTATTAATTAGTATAATAGAAATTATTTATACATTTTTTAAATTTCTAAAAGTAATATCTTTTATAATAATTTTTATGGTCTCTTAATTCTGTAAAAATGTATATCTAAAATGTTTGAATTTTGTCTTTTTAATCATGCAATATGCTATGTATACAGGGTGTTTCCTTAGAACAAAAAATTAAAGGGGATATTTCGCCCTTGGTGGATCTGAAAATGTTTCATTGGTACTGGAAAATGGTTCTTAATAACGCATACCAAATTTGAATAAAATATTTTTAAACGTTTTCCAGATTTTTGAACTTTTTATAGTTTTGTCCTCAACTTTGACACTGTATTTTGAAAACAAAACAGTTAAGGACATATGTTTATAAAAAACATTTATTAGTTTCGACTTCTAATGGCAATATAAATTGAAACGTTGCTACGTTTCGAGCCCTCGGATCGGGTCCTTATCAAGCAATCTGGTAACTATTCCTTATTGTCACAAACTTAAACGTCGGCATTCTCGAAATATTTGCCCGAAATAATCAACTGATCGACGTGTAAGTCGGTGACAGTGAAAAACGCATTAAAAATATAAAAGAGTGACCACTGCGATGAAGCGTTGTCAGTATTGAAATTTTCTACGGAGCAGAACATTATCGTGGAGAGACGACTAACGCGTGTTCACATGTCGTAGTTGAGAGGTATACATATGTTTATAGCTAGGACTCGTATCATTTTCTTCCTAAAATAAGTCACAAAATTATTTCCTTCAATTTTTGTACTTACTTAGAAAACACTCTGTATATACATATAAAAAATACACTCTACACACGTATCAGAGTTTATAACAGTACATCATTCTTAATCTTTCTTTTATCGCATCAGAGAAAGTTTTTTTGATAAATGTATAAAGTATTATGTATAAAGTTTAAAAGTGATATTCTTTTTAAATTCTGCGGAAGTTTTACATTTTAAATAAAAAGTAACAAAGATAAAAAACTTAGTCTTCAAAATAAAAGTAAATTGTCTGTTTATCTTCGTGATAAAAAAGTTAATGCATATGACAAATTTTCAAGCTCAATTTTTTTTTTATATTAACTATATTAATGATCAGACACGTTTTATTTTTCATATTGCTCGAATAAATATATATGCGTCACGCAAAATTAATCATATGTCTTGATATGTGCTCTCGTATATAATAATTCTGTATCGTCCATTCCATCCTGAATTAATAATCTTAGTCATACATTATTGTATATACACATAATTTCATTCTATATTTTATCGTTCTAATTGTCTAATTAAAAAAAAAAGCAAGAGAATGGCGATCTCAAAATTCACATTAAATAATGTACACGGTGGTGATAACAATAGTAGTTATCGGTCAGGTCGTAGAAATTAGATAGCAAACTTTATGGTGATTAGGGAAACAATGGGAGAACTACTGCTGTGCGACAGCGTATATATATTATATACAATAGATTATACCAGACGAGAAACGCAGTTTCACGATGCTGTCAATGTAGAATAAAAGAGAGAAAGAGAGAGAAACTTCATCACTTCGTCAACAAAGGAAAAATATGTAAATATAATTTGCAAGAAAGAGAAGAATCTATATATCCAAATTCTTTTATATAAACTTGTTATATAAAATTCAGTAGTCCTAACAAGTTTATATAAATAAAGCATGCATTGAATAAAAACTTAGGTACATATCGAGCAAGAAACCAACAATAATTTTCATTATCTGAATTATTTTAGATATCTGCTCGTTTTATAATTCTTTATAATGTTTAGTCACTAATTGAGAACTGAAATTAATATTGAACATGTATGAATGAAAAATCAGAAAAATGGTTATTAATTTTGTTTCGAATTATTATTTCAGTTCATAATCCAAGATATCACGTGTGTTTGACAATATTATAAAAATACCGTTAATCCCGTTTGCTCAGCACTCGCGTCACGTGTGGAATATTAAGACAAATTGAAAAATATTAATCAATACCTCGCGTTCCGTTACGCGCGCGAATGAGCAGTGATATACGTGGTGAGAAATAATTTTCGTTCGCATTAATTGAATGTCCCGGCAATCTCCGAGTTTTTGGCCGCATTTTTTATCACATATTATTTCCCAACGGAGTGGCTCCGACCATTCTTTACATCACTCGATTGAACCAATATTTTTTCAGCCATCGGTTATTCTATTACTTCCGCTCAAACAATATTCCAAGAAACAAAATATCCAAAAATATCATACTAGACCAGAGCGCTCATCTACAACGTAGAATTACATCGACAAGTGACAAGTCTGTGTTTTATCTTAGCAGAAGTATATACCGTATGCGTATATGCGGTCAATTTTTGTATAAGAGAAATGTTCTAAGTTTTAATTGCACAACTTATTACTCATTTTGATAGTTGCCGAGAGCGTTCTATGTTAGTCGCGTCAAAACCACAAGAGATTTAACTCGCTGTAAAATAAATCACAAATAATCGTTAATTTTCCATACAACGCACGATCACATTTCGCGTCTCGTAGTACCTATCACTTTCGCGTTAAGGGCAATAATGCCAGCAATATAGTAGCTCGAGTCTCCGGCGTAACAATCAATAACAATCTGCGAGAACGGTGACCTGCGACCTTATATACGCTCTACTGTGTCGCGAAGAACAAGCGTTGTAAGTATCTGCTACCCAAATACAAAATATTTAATATAGTGCTAAATAAATACCAAATCCATCCTGTTCTTTGCAGTTAAAATTAATGTTTATAAACGGTCCGTTTTCACAGATTATAATCTAATGTTCACTGAAAGAATGAAATCTATACCTTTGCTACTATCGAAATATTTATGTAGCAAATTAATATTTTCTATTATTATTTTTCTCCAACTTTTTATTGCATGTATAATTATTATTTTAACAAATAAAGAAACAGGATTAAATCACCGTAAGAATGTGAAGATTTGTTTTAAGATTTATTAAAATTACACCTTTCGATCTCATTCTTCCCGAGGGCTATAGAAATTGAGAAAAAAAGTAACAATATTTAAAATTTTTTATGCTCCTTAAAACAAGATAAAGATAAACTTTTAATTCTTCAAGTTTGAATCAAACTTACTAATTCTTAAGTATATTAATTAATCTATTACTCAAATGTTTATTCAAAAAAATATTGATCAATTTACGTACAATAGTTAAAATTTACTATTTTAGTAATCATTTTATCCAAATCATCAGTTGATTGTAGGATCTGCACGTAATAAAGAGACAAAAAGTCAGCTGAATAATAAAAATCCACATCATCTATGCTACAAAAATTAGATAATAGATAACAGACATATCAAATCGGTATGCGCGCAAGCACAATTGTAAGTTCGAGCGCAATGAGTTTTACGCGAAAACATTATCCTTTGATTATCCAACTGTGATTATTTATAATTCGAAAACTATGCGACCTCAATATTTTCGACTCTAATTAATCACCCAGAAAGTGCTATTAAAGTGTTAGCACGTGGTGGTTACGAGATATTATACCACCACTTGTATCGTTCCGTCATCCGCGTTGTTCACCGTAAGAATGTAATGTGTTTCTTTCATATGCTTGTTCTACAATCAACTAATTAAGAACACAAATTAGCCTTACTTAATTACTTTTTGACGTTTCTGTCTTCTCGAAGTTTACGGGAACAAAATTGCGTTGTGATGTCGATGGCGAGCGAGCGAAAGCGGCGGCGCGCTCGCAAAACTTGGAACTAATTGGAACATTTACGAGACGCACGTGGCTGGCGGCATCATTATTCGTTATAAGGAGACTATCATAACGAGAGATATCTCTTGAGAAGTTTGAAATTTCGTCAGAGGCCGATCGGCGCACACGGCGCGGCGCGCTGCTCTTCTCTCTTGCACGAGCCGCGCAATGCAACGAATGTTTTCGGACGAGAGCTCGCTCGAGGACGTCGTGGACCTCCGATATAGTTATAATCGACGAGCTACCGATGTACTCGAACGCAGAGTTATCGCGTTCGAATATTTTAAGCGGAAGGAACCGACCGTTAGACCATCGGAAATTCCGCGGCGATACCTCGGGTTCATCCACGGTCGATGATTTCGAGCAACTACACCGCGAGGACGCGAGAGATAATTCTGCCTGTTCCTCCTTCCCCTTGCTCGAAACAGTCGGAATTCCGTCGAGAGAAAGAGAGAGAGATATATATATGCTCGACTTATATCACGTACATAGCCCTTAGCAAGTTTCCAAGTACGAGCGGAAGGTTTCGATCAATCGAAACGGAACGCGCGCATTAGCTTCGTTCTCGCTCCGAATATAACTGACTGGCTACAGCTATGTGGAACGGACTCCGCCTCATCCCTCTCCTCCTTCTTCTCCTCCCCCTCCTTTCCTCTCCATCCACTTCCAAATCTGTTTATCTTACGAAGAACGGGGGATTACGCTTATCCCTGATGGGAAAGGCGCGCCGGGTAGCGTGTCGTACTACGCGCATTAAGGCAAGTTCACGCCCGAAGTGCCAATCGTCTTTTTCCGCGCGGCACTTAAGAACGCGGAGAGTCTTTCTCCACTTATATAGAAGTCCGAATTTTATGCCGGAAACTTTTCTCTCAAAAACCATATAACCGAATGTTTAAGATTTATCTCCGGAAGTGATAGGAAGAAAGAAAAACATCGGGGGAAGAGACAGCGAATATTGTGATTTAATATGCTTTGATACGTATATTTATATATGTAATTTAAAAAATTGTCAATTACATTGTTTGCAAAAAATCGCGGATATATAGTTTATATATTTTTCACCAAAATGATTTCCAACGGCTAGCGCGAACGCGATATATCTTTGTGTATAGTTTCAATAGCAATGAACCGATAAGTATCCCGTTAAGACAGAAATAATAATCATTATGTAGATCGTGTATCTATTACATTACACATGCATATATATACGCGCGTGTCGAAGTATATAATTATTGCGCGTATACATAATACATGAGACACAAGGTAATTGCTCCGTTTGACACCATCAGCGTTTACGTTGCCTGAATCGATCATAAAGCTTTCAACGAGAAACTGACGAGTACTTAAGTGGAGGAAAATAAGCGTTTTCGCGAGTGAGAAACAATGGAAGAGGTATAAGCGGTAAGTAAGAAACGCATTATTTCTGCAACGCATAATATATATATATGTATATATATATATATATATATATATATATATATATATATCGAATAAATCTTCGGTAAAAGCTTTAGTTTCTCAATATATGAATATATTTTTCTACAACTTCGTATTTCCCATTTTCTCGTGGCATACGCGACGCAAAATAACGGAGGGCAGTAGATTAGAGGATACGTTGAAAGCTCGTGCACGTTGTATGATATGGCTATTATCGTGCTTTTATCGCGTCGATACATTTGTCATTGTGCCAGATGCAGTTTCGCGTGAGATTAAAGAATCGCCATAAAAACGATAGAACGGTACAATCAAAATGTAGAAATAACACCGTATAGCGAAAAAATATTTATTTAAAAATTAATGGTCTAATTTTTTTATCCCGCAAAGTATATGACTGTAATTAGGAGATATGATCGCAATTATAATCTTTCGCATTTGAAAGCATAATACCGTTTTGGCGATATCGCGAATGTAACGTCGAATTTTTTTTATTACAACGCGGTTATACACTGCAAAGGATATTCGATCTTCATTGAAAGGATCCATTAATCGCATAATGTAGAGACAAAAGGGTTGATTTCAGCTAGTAATGGAACATGCTTTCGGGTACTTACGTCAAGGGACACATCGATTTTGCTAATGGAGCTGCAGTTAAATGCCAATTACCGGGATCGAAATTAATTGCAGATCAAAGCGACACTTAACGCTTTTGGAAAAAACAGGATTGCATTTATTATTTATTGCGATGATCGCGTGGACCATCGCAATTTCAGTATCTGATGAAGATATATGTAAACTCGAACTTGAACTCCTCGATCAAGTATCATTTGATCAGATAAATTAATCGTCCTGGTTGTACGCGTTCTAACGTGACATAATCTCGAGGTTATAAATTAGCACAGCGACATAAATTACATATGACAGAGAAATATGCTCTTCCGCTTACATATGCAACGTTGTTTCGATTTCAAGCGGAGAACGGTATTCTCTTTTTTTTCGGAATTAGGCGTTTGAAAGTTAAACAATAAAAATTCAAAAGTTAAAAAAGTTAAACAATTTCTGGGCAATTATGATGTTTTGTTTTATTTTTCGTGCATCGAATATAGCAGTTCTTAATCTAATGGTTGTGCAGAATCATGGAAAAATCGATAATAGCATTAGTCACACACACACGCACGCACGCACGCACGCACGCACGCACGCACGCACGCACGCACGCACGCACGCACGCACGCACGCACGCACGCACGCACGCACGCACGCACGCACGCACGCACGCACGCACGCACGCACGCACGCACGCACGCACGCACGCACGCACGCACGCACGCACGCACGCACGCACGCACGCACGCACGCACGCACGCACGCACGCACGCACGCACTCACGCACGCACGCACGCACGCACGCACGCACGCACGCACGCACGCACGCACGCACGCACGCACGCACGCACGCACGCACGCACGCACGCACGCACGCACGCACGCACGCACGCACGCACGCACGCACGCACACACCCACACACACACACACACACACACACACACACAGTGTACAACTCATATAAATAAATTAAATAAGAATATAGAAAAAAGCAATAAGAGGCAGGCGCGGTAATTAGCGCGCAATATATTATATTATCAAATAAACAAATTAAATAAAAGAGTGCTAAATCTAATAATATTGCGCTGAAGACACCAAAAAAAGAGTCGAAATATCCATTAATTTAGCATCATTTCATTTAATTTGTCTATTTGATAATATAATATATTGCACACTAATTACCGCACCTGGTTCTTATTGCCTCTTTTTTGAATCTTATTTGATTTATTTCAAGAGAGTACTCCATACATTTTTATTCTATTCATATATAAATGATTATCAGAATGAGTGCCACATTCTAGTAATGTTAATAAAATTTTTGATTATATTGTGATCTATTATAATCATAACGTATTCTTCAATTATGTGTGTACGGCCAATCCCGGAGGATAATTCTCTGCAGTAAGATTGAAAAGGAGTAGGATTCTTATACAATTTAAGGCGAGATCGGAAAATTTCAGCAACAATGGCGTGACGACGTAATCGGATCAGCGATAAAATGCTGGAGATGAAGCAAAGTGTCGTCGTATAATGAAAGCGTAAAACAGAGGGCGGGAACTTATTCGTCTCGGTACGTCGACCGCGGAACAACGCGCGCAACACAAAGTGTTATAGCTTTAAATTACTTTTACGTCGCGAACAAGTTTACGGAAGATCGCGATTATGGTAATATCTCCTCGTTTTACAGCGTCCGTCATAATTCGTTCTGTCACTGTCTCGACGGGGCGCAGGGGGAGAGAGACGACACTCGAGAAATGTTATTATTAAAAACAGCCCGAAATATCTACCGTATAATTCAAGACAATATGCGCGCTCCCAGTGTTCCCAGTATTTTACCGTTGTATTTTACGAAGCTAATTAACTGTGATTCACTCTTCGTGATACCTTCGTTCGCGTTCTCACCGTAAGGATTAAACGTGAAACGTGTAAAAAAAAATAAAAAAAATTGTATTTTGACGTTTCGCAAAAAATTGAGGGATTACGCCAACGCAATCAGAAATATTGGGCAAATATTGGGTCTCGTCAAGATGTAACTCAATCTTTCAGACTGTTGATAAAAGATTTGATTGTGTAAATGCTAAAAAAAATTGTTCGAAAACTGAAAATGAAAATATGTTGTTGACGGTATTACGCAAAATTCCGCGAATAACATTTTGCAATATAAAATAGGGTTAAAACGGAAATATTAAACGGAAACAATTTACTTGCAAACAAATTCCCGGCTTCCGTATGATATTAAATTGAAACGATTAATACGGCTGAGGGTTTAATCAATAAGAATAAGTGAATATTTCATTACCACTGTAGCGTAAATGGATTTGTAACGACAAAATATATCGCGGCAGCATTTGCGCGACAGCCAAAATGATTACGTTTAATTCATACGCGCTAATATATGTATAATGAGATTTACGATTATTAAACGATCACGTTCATGTTATACATACAGTAATCAGGTTCGTTTTTTCACGACAGGAATGATAGATTAAATGACAATATTGACAAAATGTGAAACAAAATTGGTAGATTCCCTTTGTCATTTTTAACTTCCTTCGGTCATGAATAAAAGGACATTGAATTCGTGGAAAATGTATCATATATGTTATTTCGGTGATAAAAAAACGTACTCCTAAAAAAAACTACTATATACCGACACACACATGATACACGTATAAATATGTGTGTAATACTTAAATTTTACGAAAAAAGAAAATTATATCTTTTAATATTATTTTATTACTTCATTAATATACTTATTTTTAACATTACTTTTTAAATCCTGGCTGAGGTTGCAAATATTTTTCGCAATAAATTAAATTATTATAAATATTAGACGATCAAAATTACATCAATTTAGAAGGACCAAAACCCATTATTGAAACGTCTTGACGATTAATTTAACCAAAACCACTCGTATTGTCAAGACGATTATACTGATAGTCAAGGGTCGATTAAAAAGTCTTTACTGTTAAAGAAAATTATATATTCTATAGAGGAATATTGCGCGTGAGAGAAAATGAAAATTAAATACTAAAGGGACTCACAGGGGACTCAGAACTGTTTCTTTCTGAAAAGACTTATTGCTGTAATGAGAAATGACACGCCGGAAAAAGCGCCCTTTTCCATGCGACTTAATTCGGTGACCTGCCGTCGTGACCTTATCTGAATAGTGCCGAGTGACCTTATTTGGATGAATTTCCGCCAAGCGTTTCTTTACGCAAGAGCGATTTTTCAAGCCTTATCTGCGGTTTCTTGAAGGTCACACTCAACACTCAACAATTCTCTGCGTTATTCATTTCATCAAAACGATCGCACTCCCACCTTCGCAGAAAGTTCATTGTTCATTTTACTCATTTTGTTTTTCTTGCGAAGCCGTAATCAAACTCAATAAAATTATATTAGATACACGAAAAAAAATTTCTTCGTTATCACTTAAGACGCGTTATCAAAATAAATAGCATAGGGGAGACCGGGGCTAAGCCGACAACCGGGCTAACTTGACACTAGGCTTTTTGCCAATTTAAATCTATCGTATAGAAACTTGCCTTTCCTACTGTAAATGCGTCTTTATGTGCGAGTATTATCAACGGAATTTGGTAACATTCTGAATTATAGTGTAATTTTTAACGCGACATAAGCGTTTTTGATAGTAAAAAATAATTTTTCTGATCTCTCGTAAATGTCTACCCTTTCATCGAGCTTTACTCTTGCGAATCTACCGGTAAGTGATTTTGATGGGAAATTTGATGCTTTATACGAATCCAATAATAATTTTTGCATATTTTCAAAATTTTTATATTTTTGGAGTAACAAAAGTAAAAAACGACGTTCGGGGCTAAGTCGACAGGAACTAAGTCGACACGCTGTTTTATTGGTTTCCAATAATAAACGATAATGCTTGTAATGCAGCATATGGTCCGTGACAAATGTGTGCGCACGTATAATCGCGAATTTACTTGCATAAATTATTTTTCAGACATATGAGTTCAGATAAAAATACGTGAATGTTCAACAATTTTTGTTCTCATTATTTCCAACGATTGTTTTACTTAATTCCAAATTTTTGTACTTTCTAAATACACGATAAACAAATGTATATTTAGTTTCAGACAATAAAAAATAAGTTCCAGATCAAATTGTGTCGATCAGGCAAAGTGTCGAGTTTACCCCGGCATTTTTCAATTTGAAAATTTGTCTTGGCGTCACTTTTCCTTTCCTGGCGGCAAAACAAAGCGACGTACGGCAAAACTTCCTGAATCAATTTTGTACCTGAAGAAACACTCTTTAAATATATACCATTGAAAAAATTTGCCTAAAAATTTTAATTAAATATTAAAAATTGCCTTTGAAAAAATAGTGTCGGCTTAGCCCCGGTCTTCCCTACAATAAATTAGAATTACTTTAAATAACATAATTAACATAATTTTTCTTCAATATTGGAATAATGATTAATAAATATTTTATTACAATTATTCGTACAGTCGTTTAAATAAATGATTGTCCCATTTGTTTAGAAAAAAGAAGTGGAAACACGTGATATTCGAGAAACTAAAAATATAACGAGAGAATTTATTCCTCGTATAGCACGCGACGCCTAAACCAAAACGCAATATACTTCGATCTCACCTATATGTATTAAAATTGTATTCCACTTGCAATTTTTACGGCTCATTGCGGATTCCACAAACGATCTGCATCCTGGATTCTTTCCGTGCATCGCCAAAGGCAAAAATCTCAATCGCATCACAAATGATAGGAATATCCATTTTACTTCGCTGTCTCTTTAGCCCCGCAAGAACCACTTGATCTCCGTCGAGAAATATGTAACCTCCCTCCTTCAAATCGATCGTATCGTATATCGGACGCTCCAGATCCGGTCGAGTGCGCGCTTGCACCCCCTTCCGTGGCATTATGTCAGATTTTTTGCTGAATCGGGATTTGTTCATGTCCCGAACCGTGCACGGATAAAAGGCCGAGCCATCATGAATTTATCGAGTACTATACTCACGTTATATCGAGCGCGCTCTGCGAAATTCCGGTAGCCACTCGTACGGCGCTGCACGACGAAACAATATGAAACAAAATCGCTAATTCACAACGCGTTGCTTCGAGTGGAAAGACACGCCCAAAAAAAACACAAATCAAAAAATTCTTTCTAAATAGGATATAAATGAATATAAATATGATATAAATTTACGTATGTAAAAGATCTAAGCGTTTATGAGTAGATATAACTAATATTAAATCAATTCTAAATTTTCTTGCAATCTCTAAGTGTAAAATAAAATATAAAAAGCAAGCGCATGCTCGTGCTTCAAAGAAAAAAGGTCAAAAAAGTTAATATTGAAAGACTGTGTGCTTTGAACAAACTATTATAACATAAGATACTTCATTATATTACAAACAATATTTTGTATGTTAAAATTAATTAATATAATATTCTGTCAATAAATCATTATCAATTATCTTTAATTCTGTATTTATAAAATGCATTTATGAAATGCATTTTGAAATCTTGAAATTATGTATATCGGTCGTTTATATGTATATTGTACATACATATAAATAATATTTTAATGTCAAGTTGTTTCAATGTAAAAAATGTATGTCACCCGAAGGCAAAAATATACGCCGTACGAAATCATCAACAGGTGGTTTTACATAACCGCCCAAAGTTATCTCGCAGGTAGAAATAATAGTGCATACTGGCTTTGCTCCATCATCGCCATAAACGCGCACCAAAGAAGAAATATAGATTTCCATGTTTGTACAGTCTTGGATGATAATAAAGCATTACAGTGCTAATAAAAAAATAATTTAATTTGGAATAACAATAAACACATGTTTTCTCAGATTTATGTTTCAAATAATATTTCTACAGGTAAATTTACGCAAATAAATAAGTTTTTCAATTATGTGCACAATGTGTAATTATTCAGATTTTATTTCTTATAAGCCGCAGAAATTAAATCGGCTGTAATAGTAAAAATGCGATGGGAAATTAGACTATGCGCTTGATTAGCTCGATGAGAGAAAATAATGATTAGTAAGCTTTAAGCAAATTTTCTCGAGAAAGAACATATAAATTGTTAGTTTAAGTTTAGCGAGATGTATCAGGTGTATCTTTTCATTATTCAAAGACGCGGAAAATGAGAACACGGACTTAATCCCACAAATCTGAGAACGTGTGAAGGGATCATCGCGTTACATCCTAACGGCGCGGGTACGACGCAACAGAAATTAATTTTCCTAGCGACTCGAATTTCTCGAGAGTCTCTTCGCGCGAGTTGTAAACTGAAATGTCGACAGATTGAAATATACGCAGGCATTAAGTCGTTCTATAAAATGATCGAACGGCATTGTATCAAATACACGCGTGTGTTACTTTGACATAACGAGTAATAATCAATTAAATAGAAAACGCTTATTTTATCAAGAACTGTCAAAATCAATCTTTTTCTGTTTAATAATACGATATCTTTTTAACAGAGAAGTATGGAAGTGTTTTTCTTTTTAAAATGCAAATATATACGTATGGACGTTCGTGGGAAATTTCATTCGTCAATTACGGATTAAATATTGCATTACTGCACGAGAGAAATACGATCAAATATATCGAGAAAAGATAGTGATAAAATAATCTCGCAAATCCTCCAAGCATATGAAATAAAAAACAGCAAGTAAAATTTACCAGCGTTATTTGTGTCGCATAAAATCGTAACGTTTCTTTATGCGATACGCGGAAAACTCGATAAAACGGACGATAAAAGTAAAAAAAAGTCTGGAACTCTGCTGTGCGGAGTATAATGAGACAAGCGGAGAATCTTTTTCACTGAATGTCGCATCGCGCTCGCGATTTGCAGTTTTTGATGCGCAACGTCGCAAATGATGTGAAAAACGTACACGACAAATGTATGTCGGTGCTATTCTAAAAGAAAAACCTACAAGAACGCTTGTTTAAGAAAAATCGCACAATGTGCAATGAGGACAAGGTTCGCGAAAACGACAACAATCATATATAATATAAAACGATATAATTTAAAATGCGTGGAGGAAAATCCCCTATTATGAGATAAGCTCCTAATATGCGATAGCGGGGTTCCTGCTAAACTAATAGGTTCTATTTGTTGGTTCCACCATGAACTTATTATGCCCTTGGGGTAAAACCTATTTAGTAGAAAATTCATTGTTCGATCGTGCATGCACTCGTTACAAATATCGAAATTGTGAATTTGGATGTTGTCAAGTTCCACGAAAATGAGACTTTGAATCTCGTTTCTTAAATAATAAATAAATATTTGACAATGAGTTCTGTATGCAGCGATAGAGTAAGATCGTATTAATATGAAAATACAGGATATGTTGAGTTGCTTAATTGTAGAGGATAAATTTGGTGATCGCGAAACCGCAATGCGTGGAGTCCGTAATATGAGATATTCAGGGTGACGATCGTTGCTAGAGTATGAATAAGGTTATTGTACAGTAATAAAAGGAGAGAAAATACTATGTTAAAGTTAAAAGAAGGTTCATACAAACTTATAAAAGTGTGCTGATAATGATCGCATGCTCATGCTGGGCGCACACTGGCTGCGCTGGAAATATTGAGTATAAGTGGGTTGGCGATCATTGCAAATAAGCTTCTCCATTACATTTGTATTTCAGAGACATTAAATGAAGTCTAATTGCAATACCGATATATTTTGCACTTTATTAGCGATTTTTCGAAGTATCTCATATTAGGAGCACACTTTTTCGATTTTGCATGAAGCTTTCCTATTTTTTACATTTTTCTAATTTTCAGAAAAATTAATATTTAAATCAGATTTTACATTTCAGCATCTTAAAACTTATTAAATTTCCTTCAAAATAATTTACTATACATTTTTCAATTCTGCCCATAGACTTCCGATAATCACATAAAATAGATGTGGTATCTCATAATAGACTTTCCTCTATCTATATTATAACTTTATATCTGTATCAATGGCATTTACGGAATCTTGGATTTATAACAAATTCTAAAAAAATTATATATAAGGCAAATGTCAAGTAACTTGTTTGATAAAATATGAATGAAGATGAAGGAAATCGACGAACATTCGATATATATAAATAAACGAGAACGACGGATAATACATAATACAATGATTCTTTAGCCGTCGCGATAATCTCAATACCATCACCTTGCGTTCGAAAACTTTGAGTTTTAACGTTGCAATATTAAAGAGACGGCGATTTTATCCCAGTCGCGACCTAAATTCTCTCAAATATAACTGTCCATATACGTGCAATACAAAGTCTTCAAAACGGATAACCGGGATAACCGAATATCGTTCCAAAATATCGTGCGCACGCGCTTTTCATTAGTTGCTTTCCATTTACATCAAAACTCAGATAATTCTCACTTGTGACGTCATAATTCAGTTGAATGCACGTTCTTTTTGCATGCTGGTGCATGCAAGTGAGATTCAACTGGAGTTTTTATCCACAATCGAAACCATGTGCTTTAATAAATCTAATAGACTCACATTAAAACACTTCGTGTATTATTGTGCGATAGCTTTGTCACCAAAATAAGCAGGTAAATACAAAGTGACATATCTTACCTAAGTATAAAATACTCACATAACTGAGTAACTCACATCACTAGAGTGTAATTGGAAAGCAACTATTATCATAACCATATATGCATATACCTACATTTGAATTATTTCCTTTGCGAAATTCACGTGCTGATAATATAGACTTGAGCCAGAAAACTTTTATTATTTGAGTAAA
Source organism: Temnothorax americanus (assembly GCF_048541705.1). Classification (NCBI taxonomy): domain Eukaryota; kingdom Metazoa; phylum Arthropoda; class Insecta; order Hymenoptera; family Formicidae; genus Temnothorax; species Temnothorax americanus. The sequence goes on along the minus strand of NW_027509795.1, from coordinate 626,308 downwards.
TAATTCTCGAGACATTGGCCGTAAAGGTGAAAAGATCAATTTTGAATCAATTGAGAAATGCACGTGAAAATTTTGTGACCTCGTTTTAGAATCGTTCTGTATTTCCAGTGCTATACAATTCTTAGATATATCTGCCAGTTAACAGATCGCAAACACGAAACTTTTGACGTTGATTCGCTTGGCTAATAAAGAAATAGGGCATGTTAGTGGACGAGCAAGACGTCAGAGCAGACGATCTGAAATGCAAAAGCAGGGAGATCGAATGTGCTATGCAGAGCGTGTCTATTCTCAACTGCGGAATCATATCCGTTTTTCGCTTTTTCATAGTAAAAATTTAAATAACATCTTTTCCAAAATCGTTCAATGCTAGATATATCTCCCAAGTCACTGCACACTGTCACTGAGCATCGAGCATCGGGTTAAAACAAAGCACGCTTGGCTCGGAGCATTCTGTATACGTCGTCAATGATACTTTCGTCTGTCGGCATCTCTTGAAGCGTTTCGTCATAACTTCCTCGACGTAAGAGGGTTCCTTTAAGACACGGGGAACTGGAAACATCGGCTTATCTCCGTGCCGTCGCCTAAGCAGATGAGGATATTGCAGCGAGCGAGCGAGCACATTCATCCGATACGAACATCACGGGGGATGATCCCTCTGGGTAGAGTTCTTCGCGAAATTCGAGTCGTGAGATGAAAGCACAAAGAATTTACTGCGTTCTCGCGGTGTAAGGGAGGGCTGAGGGGAGGGGAAGAGGAGACGCGGGCTCTTATCGCGCGCGGAAAACGCAACGAGAGGAACGCGCTTTAATTCTGTACCGCCCATAAATACCCGTTACGCTGTAAGAAGACCGGCGGGGATTTATTGCGCGCTTTACTTCGGCGAGAATGGAGATTCGACGGGAAAACGCAAGCAACGAAATTACCGGCGCATCGCGGTGCGCTAACTGTTAAGAGAAGCCGGAAGCTCGAATCCTCCCTTGTTTCGTCGTCACAATACGACGGCAATGCGGTTGGATGGAATTAACACGCGTTAGAACTTCGAATGCGATGTTTCGTCGAGCGAGAGAGATAAGTGAAGTGGCGTTCCAACCGGTGAAAAGAAAAAGAGAAGGATAGTCGCGAAAATGTCGAAACGTTGTCTCATCCGCGGCAAGCTCGTTGCTCAACGAGTAAAACGAAGGATCCGTATTATCCGATAAAATTGAGAGAGAAAGAGAGAGAGAGAGAGAGAGAGAGAGAGAGAGAGAGAGAGAGGTTTCCTACTTGTGGAAAATTTTCTCGAGGACCGAGTCGAGGACAAACGTATAATAATTCAAAGCTGCAGGAGGGAATTAATTAATAAGCTCATAATTAATAAGGTCCACGAATATTTAATTTCATAATTAAGTTATGGACCCTGCAAAATTATGGATTTGATCGATCCTAGCTGCAAATACCACGCTGGTTATATTTAAGTTCACGGATTTAAAAGAGTTGCATAATAAAGATTTTTAGATTCTTCCGTCCGTAAGAGAACTTTTTTCCTCCGCTCACAGCTTACGATGTTGTTTTTGGCACTCAGCTGACGTACGACTTCTACTTTTCGTTTGCGGAAAGAGAGAGGTTTTACACCGTCGTTAAGTATTCACGTCCCCGAGTTAGGAGCCGAAAGCCAAGGAACGCGGGAAATCGCGTAACGGATCGTACCTACATACACGGCCAGAGCAAATGGTATACGTTCCCCGGGGAACTCGTGGCGTATGTAGCGCGGGGGTTCCCAAGGTGCATCCCACCTCCCAGTATAGCTATCGCCGAGCTTGCACGTACTACGCGGACCGACAAGAATGTCAACATGCCGGCATGCGATGGTAGATACTGATGCCGCGCCTGGTAGGAGCGTATGTACGTAAAGCTCGCACATTAGAAACGATAATGGGCAGGAGATGACGGCGGGTGACGGCCATCGTGCAAATTCACGTAAAGTAAAATTTATACCGCTACTCCCCTACGGCTGTCTCCCTTGTTTGAATACTATATACACGGTATACATAAAGAAGAGATATAAGGGAAAGAAAAATAGATATTGAGATACGACGGTTAGAGAATAATCCGAGATAAGAAAGTGGAATTAATTGCGATCGGTTAAAGAAAAAGAGAAAAATGGGAAAACGTTTGTCTACCCCCAGATAAATATCTTACATCTTATGTGCTGTAATTACTGAGAGAAAACAAACTCTATACTTCGTCTTGTAAACAATAACGTAAAATGAAGGAGATGAAACTGAAGATAGCAAATTACAAATTTCAAGAAACGAAAGAAAATTGAAAGAGGGAGAAAAAAAATGTTGCGAGCTTGTTACACATAGAGAAGACTGCCGTTAGTTTAATTTCTCTTTTATCCCAAACGTCAAATTGAGATAGCGGCATAATTGTTTTTTTTTTTCGCGGATTAGCTGATCTTTGAATTAAGAAGCTCAGGTTAAGAAGGAGGAAGAATGAAGCAAGTCGGATCAAAAGAATTTTCAATCTAGATGTTACCTTTTTAATTTTATGCCGTCTTTTATTAAAACGAAGATTGGATATCGTACATAGAAACAAGCAGCGAAACAGCAAAATGATTCCTTCGCTTTATATAAGCAACCGGGCGTAACAATGGGAAAACACAATGTAAAAAGCGGTGTTTCTTGTTAGCACGCAAGAAACTCGCTCGTTATGAAATAATCGTACGGTTCCTCTTTTAAAGCTGCGAATGCGGGCGCTTTTAAATTAGCCATTGTGAGCGGACGTTAATTTGTAAAGAAATGAAGTAAACGGAGCGCGGAAAAGTTTGCGGGAGGAAATTACGTTTAATCGATCGAACTTCGTTTTAATGAAAGAACTTTAATCGGAGAAACATTCTTGTCGGACATTTGTGTTAACGATATTATCAAACGTAGGTGCACAAGAGCAATTTGGCGATAAAAATCCCCGTTATTGAGACAGCGAGAACGGATATTATAAGCACGTGTCCGCTAAGACTTTCCATGGCGGCTCTCGAAATCGATCCTCGTCAACCTTGCAAAATTCATGTTTCTCGTTTTCAATAAAGATCGTGGTTACCTCTAGCGCGTTTCCCGTAAATCCCGTGAGCGATAAATTCATGACGCGCCGGAGATAGTCGATTACTTGTCCATCGGCGAGCTCGGACAGGTCGTAAAAGTCCAAATTTGCGATCGCCGAGATAGTATATCACCACGATGCGCTCTAAGCGGATTGTATATCAGAAAGATGTCATTTTCCATTTTCGCGCAACATTTTATGAGCGTGCGACGTACCTATACAACTTATATGCAGGCAACTTTCTCACCATTTCGAATATCACGTTGATATCGGATCAGATATTATCATTTTTCGCCGCTGCACCGCTGAGCTCAGCAAATCCGTGTAAAATTTTCACTTTTCACCTTTCGCTCCTAAACGAGGATTACGCTCGATCGATCCCGCGGATAAACATGACGAAAATACAAACCGCTTTCGATGAGAGAGAGATTAGCAGCTTTATCCAAATATTATTATTCCTTTTGACGGTTCACATTAAACTGCAATCCGAAATGATCACTATTACTTATTTGCGCAAAGAAATATTAAACGTATAATTCTAAATTCTTGGTATTTACACTTTAATTACATTTCACGATCAACTGCGTGGAGTTATAGTACTTTCTACCTTCACGATAGAAGTAACACTGAGAGGCAAAAAAATAATTCGCAATCGCATCGCTGATTTACCGTATGAAGGAAGACCGCGGTCGAGAAAGTAATTTATCTCTGTTTCTCTCTTTGCAAGAGAAAACTCCCGAAAAGAGTTTTTCCTTTACTCACTACAGATATACTCGTGTCCAAGCTTCTCATCCATTTTCTCCGCCACTCGCACCACGAGCTCGTTACATAAATATACAGAGTTTTCAAGTGCGTTAAAGTTTAATAATATACTCTTTAGCAAAACTATACAATAAATTTCTCTGCGGGGAACATATTAAGTCTGATTAGTTAATAGAAGATAGTTAACAGTGAGAATTAAGGAATTTTCGCGGAACTTGAACTTTGTAAAATATACATGAGTAACAGCGCTGAATTATGGACCAATATAGACCTTCAAATGAGTGCGCATGCTTAATTTGCATGAAATGCTAATAGTCAGTTATTTAACAACTCAATAAAATAAACAAGCGTTAGAACTAATTTCCGTAATTGTAATATTACGCTTGTCCTTATAAAAATACGCATTAATAAAGACTTTTATACAATTTTTGCCGATACAAAAAAATATTCGCGCGAACGTAAATAAATTAAATCACAAAATTGAGCGGCCATATTACATACACGACATGTATATTATTTAGTCCAAACAGTTCTGCATTGCGGAAAACCACGTATTTCACAAGTAGTATTATTCATGTTTTTAACAACCACATTGTAAACTATGGCCAAGTAACGCTGCGCATCTATAATGCCCCTAACGAGGCTTTCTCAACATCATATATATGTATGCACGAAAGCTATTATGCAAGTTTGAAAGTAGTATATATATATATATATATATATATATATATATATATACTACATACCCGAAACGCACCACTTCACACTCTATAACTAAAGTTTCAAAGGATCTAATAAGCATTCGCCACCGCAAACAATTGTGTTACAGCGGAACAAACGCGTTACAAACGTACAAGGAAAATCAGAGAGAAGTCCAATAAATTACCGGTATCTCCTCCTGGTATCGTGCAATTCATCCAAGCACACCCCTCGAGCAATATGCTGTACTACAGGTTGGTGCTAAACTACTAATTTTCCTTTGTGACGCTTTTAATTAATTTAGAACTTTTCAACTTTTCCTGAATTCTCCTCCCTCTTTAGCAAGGAAATAATTTGATAATATTGTGTAACATGATTTATTATTATACTCCAGAACTCAATCTAGGTACATACATATCTATACTATTATTATATATATATACATGTATTGTAAATATAATAAAATTCATAAAACTATAAAGAAAAAAAACTTATTTCTATTTTTTTTGCTTGATTTTAAATGCATTTTACTATTATTTTAAAACTTTGAGTTATTAATACTTTAAGTACGTAATCGAGAATAGAAAAATTGCGATAAAGAGATATATGTCCTTCAACAAATTTCTGCTAAAGAAAAATCGATTGCAGTTTTCTCGAGGACGAAGATTCATCCAGCGGAGAATTTAAAATCACCCTGATAGCATGGCACGAGGTTGCCGGCTGATGCGGAAACGTCAATATGTTTAAGTTATAGAACGACGAAAAATTATCGGATTTAAACGAACGGGACACGCGAAACAATCGTCAAGATGATACGTATCCATCGATACGTGATATGCGCTCGAACGAACGCGCGAAAGATATAATAATTTATGAGCGTGAAAGAGGGAGCGGTATACCCGAAATCAATCAATCTGGCGTTATCATCGACGCGCGTGAGACAAGCCTATACAAGGCTATAATAAAAATTAATGTCTGACGTAGCGCTAAAAAAGCAAGAAGGAGACAAACGGTGCGGTGAAACTGGGAAAAGGGCTGGTCGCGAGAATCGCGACGGAGGAAAGTGCCCGGCGCAGAAATAACAATTCGATAACAGTTTTGTTCTCACTTGGATAACTCACGTGGTTATTCGCTACGACGAATCGACCTTCTCTTGGATCTCTCCGCGGACTTGTGCAACATATTTTTCGAGAATCCTGAAAGGAGGACACCGTGTGAAAACGCGCTTTTATTTCATTTCGACCACTCAAGATTTTAATGGAAGTGCTTGCGCACTCCCGTGTAATGGCTATGAGTCGTCTACTTTTACAACCACTGAAGCCATTATCTCCGAAGATTCACCCGTTTAAGATAAAATAACCCGAAAATGAATGTTTCTTGATCGGTGTCTTTTTGCATTCACTTTTTCGCTTTTTTTTCCGCAAATGTATTCTCGCTTTAAGATGCCACATCAAATATATGTTTCACTAAATTACAAGGAAATAAAAAGGGCTTCTCTTTTTTAGAAGATTTGAATTGAAATTAAAAATCATTCATAATTATAAGTTTCTGTACATAAATTATGCAGCGCATAACATTTCGCATAACATATCAATCCTCATGTTTCAATAATCTTGCTGATAAAGGTAGTTAAATATTAATATTTTACTATCCAATTTGCAAAGGTAGATAATTTAATATTAGTTTCTCGTAGCCAATTTGCATCGTCGATAAGCTCGACGTCGATCGACCAATTTATGCAACAGGAATATCTCTGTTAGAACTATAATAAAGACAATCAGCGGTGAAGGAAATGACGGTATATATATACATGTAAGAATATATATTATATATATTCTTCTCTCTCTCTCTCTCTCTCTCTCTCTCTCTCTCTCTCTCTTTCTATATACATATTTAGAACGGGGGGGAGGGGAGAGAATTTCAGGGGGCAGTGCAATGAAATCGGCGCGTACCCGGAAGTGACATATCCGGCTGCTTGCGGTAGGTCAGGCACGTACGTAACCAATATTCAGAGTGTTCATGTGGCATACCAAGGACTTTCCACGACCACCACGGGGCCAACTAGCCACGAGTCTCGTCCCACGGGTCGGCGTCTGCACAACCCCTCAGCATCCGGGTTCGAGAAACCAGGATTCCGTGTTGGCATGCTCGTCGGCTCTCCCCTTCCTCTTACACTGACTATCGCGCGCCCAAACTATACCCTTCGACCAACGACCTACTAACCAGCTTCGGTTACCCTAACCGGCGGAATACAATGTTCGCACTGTCATGGTATTTAAACTATTTGAGCGTGACACGAGTTAAGTAATGGACGATGTTGTTCCGCCGAGAAAATTAACCGACTAACTTGACCAATCAATTTGTCGTCTCGTTCATTCTCGTTTTGTAAAACATACACGCACATTGAGCCATTATTAAGCAATCATAAAATTGAGAATGTGTTATTTTTACACATTTTAAGTGCGTTATTCATTGTAGACACTTTTTACACACTTTATCGTGTGTAAATTAAAAACACACGTGAAGTGTGTAGTTTTACTACACATTTTAAGTGCATTATTCATTGGAGACACTTTTACACGTCTTATCGTGTGTAAATTAAAAACATGTGAAGTGTGTAGTAGTAATGCGTGTTGTTTTAACACGTGTTCTGGATAATCCTCGCCAAGATTTATTAGGACGGCTGCCTGATTATGCACACGCGCATGATTTTCTTTTTGCTTGAAACGCGCATTGGACGAGCGTCGATCAATTTCTAGAAAGATTTTCGTTTCAAAGAGAATAAAAATTTTGTTATAATCCGGAAAAAAAATTTTGCAATCTAAAAATTTTGATATACAATTCAATCTAGAAATATGACTTTTACACAATTATATTTCATGCACAACGCGTGCATAAAATTGCACTGAAATTGGACTAAGGTTACCTAATAAATTTTATGATTCGAGACATTTAAAATATAAACAGATTTTACATTCTTAATGCTATGTGATTGTAAAATATACGAAATAGTATAAAATAATGTCGAAAAAGAAAGAAAAAATAAAGAATTTTTTTACCCACGCAAATAATGAACGAAATGAACGCTAAGCTTCTTTCTTGTTCTAAGCTTCGTTCTACAGCGATATTGGTTCTTTCAATTTGTAACTTCGCAAGACAAAAGCAGGTTGCATTAGGTAGCAGAATTGACTATCCACCTTCCGCCTTGTGAACAAGAAAGTTTTAATTGGCTCTAGTGGCAAACGCGATCGTTCGACAAAACCGCCGTATCAGCTCACAAATACGATTGATATGAATTAGGAATGAAGAAAGATAGGAAATAGAAAGGAGATAAGCGCTTTGGAAAACAAAATCTATTCTTTTAAAAAATATAAGAGAAAAAGCGTAAATGTATGTGTAGGTACATTTATATAAAAAGACATCATTATAAATAAGGTAAAATAATAAAAAAAAAGGCTAATTTCCGTGTATGTATACGTGTTGCAAGCTGCTTAAAGTAAGAGTGAAATGAAAGAATTGAAATAACAAAAATGGAGCAAAATAAAAAAATAATAAAAAAGAGATATAAAAAGTAAAAAATGAATAATAATTAGCAAAAAAAAAATTTTAAATAGTTATTATCGATTGATACAATTAAAGACAAAATTAAAGACAAAAAAAATAGAATTGTAAATATCAATTAACGCAGTCTAAAATCGAGAAATGCACATCGAAAGAAACAAATTTAAAAAAAAATACAAAATACGTGTTTATCGAATTTTGCGCGTATGTCGAAAAAAAAAACAGCAATGAAATGACACAGCGACGCTTATTATGCAGTAAAAAAAAATCTTTCGCGTTCATCATCGTCGCACTGTCGTCTCTCGATGACCTTCTTTAAGAAAGGATTAAAAGGATTCTTATACGTCATCCTTGCTCGAATGAGCAACGGGTAAAACCCCTCTTCTTCCGCTCATGGAAGCCTGCGTGTCGAGCAACTACGCTTGTGCACACATACAAAAGCCCGACCCGGGCTTTTGTTCCCCTTTCGCTTTTAAGTTCGCCGATGAAGTTCGAGAATACGAATGAAACCCAGGCCCTGTGTTAGCGACCATATATGCGCGACATTTCAAGAAACGAAAGAGAGAGAAAGACGGAAAAAGAGAATGAGAAGCAGAGAGAAAGAACAGAAGGGGAGAGAAAGAGCCAAGAAGAGACAAACATACTAAAGGAAGAGATGAATGCAGACTTGCAGTCGAGACGGGAAAAAAAAGGAGCGAAAGGAGAGAAGTTGGGATTGTTGGGAAAGGCAAGTAGAAGGAAGAAGAAGAGAAATCGGAGCTGACGGAACGGACGGACGCGATCGTGCCGTGAATGAAATGAGACTTGGACGACCGCCGGCGAAAACCAAGTGCATCCACTGCAGTCGAGTTAGTTGGCGGTGCGCGAAGGAAAACTCCGGTATACGTGCCTGCCGAGAGCATAAATCCCTGACACTCGTACCGGCGGTTTACATCGGTACAGTAAGGAGATCGGCATTAATATCGCTATGTGTGTGTCGATATCATATAAGACATAGACCGAGGACAACCAAGGCTACGGTGTGACTTGGAAGAGAGAAAGAGACGCGTATATTACGTGCAAAAACCATGCGTCATTTCAACTGCGATTTACGAAACGATGTAAAATTTGTATACACAAATGCGTAATATATGACAGGAACCTGCAACTTAATTTCTTTGTGTGAATCTAAACGCTTCACACACACACACACACACACACACACACACACACACACACACACACACACACACACACACACACACACACACACACACACACACACACACACGCACGCACACACACACACACACACACACACACACACACACACACACACACACACCCACACACACACACACATGTATAAATGTGATATGAAAGCCTATGTTAAAGTAGATAAAGCTTCAGAATGTCAATGTCTACAATAAGAGATAAATGAACGGTGTGCCATTTCGAATAATTGACAAAGTTTTAAATAAGGGGCTATGTATAGCCGCTACGTGAAGCAAAAATAGCCGTCGTCCTTACGTTAAATATCTATGAATCCACGTAACGATACGATGGCGACGTCGCGTATCGATGAAATAACTGGCTACGCGAATTCATTGCGTAAACAACGATGTAAAGCAAATATGAACAGACTGATGCGACGTGCTTCGACAATACCAATGTTTTGTTACCATTGGCTAAGTGTATAAACAGAAGCACGCATTAAAAGGCAAACAATTGTAATTACAAATACTTAAGAAATAATAGTCTTGAATAAAGAGAAGTGTTTAAAAAGAGTATATAAAAATGCGATCTTATGATAAAAATGAGAAACTATGTAAGATAACAATCATGATTTTAATCGACTAGTACAGTCTTGCCAGACGCATCAGATAGAATCTTCACGATAGCAAATAAGTCATAAAAAAATTGAATAACATATTTATCCAACTCGTCAAAATCGGACATCCTCGAGTGAAAAGTCGAACACCTAAACACGAATTTTATTTTTTAAGGTTTAGCCGCAGCCTAGGTGATTCGACGATAAAAAGTCCACTGCCGCGAGATTATCGGCGCGATCTACCCTTCGGCCTTCACATTTTTAAAATAACGCCGAACTCTACCGTCAACGACGCCAATCGTGTCGCTGACTACAGGTAAGCCGTCATTAACCGGGAGACTCTGGTTACGAGGCTGAATAGAGCGCTTGATTTCATGGTCGCGATATTATGGCTCTTGCGTGCATTTAAAAACACCTCGAAGCCGCCCTTCAACACCCATTCGCGAAATAGATTTGCACACGCTCGCTGCGAGGAGATGCTCGACGGCACGAACGAGTTTCAAAATGTAACTTCGTTTTATCTTGCGTCTACGAATATATCTTGCGAGCGTTTTGTAAGCTCAGTCTAAATTATTTAAACCCTTAGATGAGCTTGCCTGATATAATTTTCTATCCAACGTTCGTTAAACTTCTGTGCTTGTTACTGACAGCATACATGGCGCATATGGAAATTATCTATTTTTAATAAAAGAATTTAACTTTTACGGAATATCTATATGTAATGTTGAGAATGTAAAAAGTTACGTATTAAAATAAAAATAAAAAGTTAAGAGCACACTAGAATGATGTTTGCCAATCGGTAGTTAGAAAGATGCGAGAGTCAGGTTATTAATAAAAAAATTTACACGGTAACGGACTGTATCTCGATAATATTAATTAACGGAATTTCTACCCACGGTTTATGTTTGTTTAGTTATATTGAGATACACGTGGTTATTTTAAATTAATCAGAGATACAAGAGCAAATAAGGAGGAATGTGTATATCTAGGTCCGTCTACGTATTGATTTTTAGGGGAGACCGGGGCTCGTTGGCACAAGAGGCAAGTTGGCAATGCGTTCCGTTTATGTATTTATAGTGAAAGAAACAATGTGGAAAAGTTATTACAAAATATCTTTTTTACGACATATTAAGTACTAATTTACATCAACGGACCAAAATTATGGTCAAAATTAATAATGTCTCGATATTGATCTGAAAAAAGTGCTGTGTGAATCCGACAAACCAAGTTGGCTCACAGTTTTTCAATGTTCATATCGGAAAGACGTTATATATATTGCCAGTCAGGTCGATTTAAATTACTTTAATTGTTATTCTATATATACTGGCGAAAGAAATTTATTATTCTGTTTATATTAAGTACTGTTCCCAAAGTTTTATTTAAATCAAACGAGTATTACAATAGAAAAAGAGAATACTCTGATTCAAAAGATGGCAAGTAAATTTTTGAGCGTTTCAAAATATCGTATTAATGTTCTTCTGAGAAGTAAATCAAAGCGACGAATTATTAGTTAAAAGAAAAGTTTCTGTTACTATACGACATGTTATTTTGAGGAACAACAGTATATATTATTGTAATAAAATAAAATCAAACATATGTAGGGATGGGGTATGTCGGTGTCTCATATCAAAACACGCTTAACTTGACTTGTTGTTGCCGCGTGCGAGACCTGTGTGAGTATGTGATTTGCTACCTACAATGCTGATAGAAGCTAGATATATATTTATATTTATATTTTTATGTTGAAGAAAGCTACATCTAAAATAGTTAGAATTGTTTTCCTGCAACAGCATTTTGCTATTCGATCATTACAATATAACTTTAAAAGATACAATCTTTATCAAGGAGTATACATATCTGTTATCCGCGTTTTGTGTTTCTATTACGTTTTGTCGCATAGCCAACTTACCCTACTATCGGGGCAAGTTGGCTACAATACAGCATGTTCGTATTTCACTTATTACGAAGAAACTACACAGTATACAGGAGCGTTCCTGGCATGAAAACGTAGAGAAAGATTCTCTCTATCATATAATATTAGTACTGTTTAATCATGATAATTAGTTGTTTAAAAACTCAAATGCCGAAATTGTAAAAACTGTGCCAACGAGCCCCGGTCTCCCCTATTTGTGAACAGTTGTACCGCCGATACATAGTACGCGTAAATAGCCTTAGTATAGCCTGCGTATACAAGATGAATGAAAAGTTAGCGACTATATAGCTAATAACAGAGTTCATAATATATGTAGACTACAAATTGATGACATTGCACAATTAGCGCGCTATATATATATCTTTATGTAATATATCGCCCACTCTAAAGTGTATCCATCAGCAGTAGGTATCTATATAATAAAAGAAGAAAAAATTTTGCAGAACTCCGGCGAAAACTGCCGATTAAAAAAAAAAAAAAATACTTTTTGGGACTTATGAAATTTTGCAGAACTCCGGCAAAAACTGCCGATTTTTGAAAAAAAAAAAAAAAAAACTTTTTGGGACTTATGAAATTTTGCAGAACTCCGGCAAAAACTGCCGATTTTTGAAAAAAAAAAATACTTTTTGGGACTTATGAAATTATGCAGAACTCCGGCGAAAACTGCCGATTTTTGAAAAAAAAAAAATACTTTTTGGGACTTATGAAATTTTACAGAACTCCGGCAAGAACTGCCAATTTTTGAAAAAAAAAAAATATATATATATACTTTTTGGGACTTATGAAATTTTGCAGAACTCCGGCGAAAACTGCCAATTTAAAAAAAAAAAAAAAAAAAATACTTTTTGGGACTTATGAAATTTTGCAGAACTCCGGCGAGAACTGCCGATTTTTGAAACAAGTAGAAACTTGCACATTGTTTTCTCGTAGTTTTTAATTGTGCAAGTAGAAACTTGCACATTGCTTCCTCATAGTTCCTAAGTGTGCAAGTTTTTATTTATTCGAGGTATAATTATCGGTATTTATTTGTTTTGGCTTCCTCATAGAGGAAGCTTTGTTAGCAAAGGTTCTGATTTCACACTTAACTCTTTTGGGGACTGCGTAAATAATTATATACATTCACTAAAAAATACTAAAAATACTTGTCCATTTAAAAACTAAAACAATACTTTATCGATAAAAAAATCAGCCCGATATTATAAATATTTGAGATAGCGATTTATTTTTAATTCTATTATATTTTCCAGTCTTTTCTACCCCTATTTCATATATAATTGGTTAAAATTTGGTTGATCAGATCAAGTTTTATAAAGCTTCTATGTATGTACGAATTCTTCGAAATTTCAAATGTGTGTAATACGAGATCTGATCAATCAAATTTTAATGAATTATATATGAAATAGGGGTAGAAAAAACTGGAAAATATAATAAAATTAAAATTAATCGCTATCTCAAATATTGAGAAAACAGCAGCGTAAAACACATTTTTCAAAAAAAGGAAAATCTGCATAAAATCTATACCGGTAGACCGATTTCAATAAAATTTGAGGAGGACATACTTTCTAGGATACTCTATTTGTGTGCAAAAATTCAAACTGGTATCTAAAAAATTGTAGAAGTAGATGCGTGTACAAAAATCCGTACACACACACACACACACACACATACATACATACTTCCGGACATTTTTTACTAATATGATTTTTCGACATTTTATAACATTCTAAACCTATTTCTATCAAAATCTCTAAAAAAAATTTTTTCACCATTACAAAGCTTTCTCTATGAGGAAGCAACACAACATCTGTCGCTTCAACTTTTTATCTTTTAAATTAATAACTATATATTTCAGTTTAATTATTTTTAGTTAGCGCGTTACTAATTTTACTTTGATTAATTGATCATATTGTTTCGTTTGGTTGAGAAGATCATAAAAACATTTACAAAAATATACTTGATTTAACAAGCAAAATTATTTGTTAAATCTAGTGGAACTGCTGCATTATTTGATATATCGTAAATTATTTCGTTTACCGTGATCTTATAACATCAAAATCTCGTTGAAAAATGAACGTTTCAAGGATTCTTGAAACGCAGGATTTTTGCCAAAGCTCCTGAAGCAAAGTGCCTTTCATGCTCGGATACCGCGCCGCATCTCCGTATATCTATACGGAAATTCTTGCTTTGCAACCATTTCCGCACGCTCGAGTAGACTGCAGCAAATACCGCGATATGTTTCAGTCTTCGTGAATCACGTTCAGCCTATCTTGGCAGCTCTCGCTTTGTTCTACCGCGATACTCATGCCGTGGTAACACGCGATTCGAAATTCAGGTAAGTAAGCTCTCTCGTGAGAGGTCGAATCCACTGCCGATCGCAATCACGGGACACAGATGTTCTCTCGGTATTTTTTCAATTTTCATTTTATTTGTATCATTACAAATTTATTATTTCGGTAATCGCGACTTCTTACGTAAACATGCACGTCGGGTATGATATAGCGTGACTCAATTTCTTATATGATAATAAAATTGGATTATTTAATTTATTGAATCGGAATCATAACACGCGCGATATCCTTCAAGGAATTAAATAAGATAATAGAAAGCCAGCTAAAACTCTGAAGATTAAGAGACAGTTAAAAAGTAATCAAAACTTATTTAAAAAACATATTGGACAAGTGACTGAGGAATTAAGATTAATCGGCTATCTAAGATTAAAATGCTGAGTTCACGAAGTCGCGGATAGGGGCATTTCACATTAAAATGCGCGGCCCCTATGTAGTAAACGCGCGCACGAATGCCAACGGCATACTCAATTAATGTTTCACGAACTAATTTAACACGGACGGGAAATGTTCTCGCACGCTGGAAGACAAATCGAGACCTTTAAACTTTTGTTCCCGGCAATTTGCAAGAACTTATCTCTCCGTATAAGAATTTCATCTTTTCGAGAGGCAAAAATTTCAGACTTCAAGACCGGTCGAGCGTAGCCGCGCGCGGTCGCAAAATTAAGAAAACGTTATATAGGAGCGAGTTTAAACGCTCACGCCGTCGTTCTTAACGATCTCTCCGAGGAATTAAATTCAACCACGGCCAAATCATTTAGCCGCCGCGGATTCGTTCGAATATCGCTCGCACCGCGCACGGAAGAGTTCGATGGGATATCGTGAATAAACTTCAAACGCGTTGTTCCAAGTTAAATTGAGTCTTATGACAAATAAGAATTGAATTATTCATGGCAGATACGACACAATATCTCTTCGATATTGGCTTTATAATTTAATGGACCATTGACTCCCGCGACCAAACTATTAAACGTAGATATATATGCCAGTATTTTGGCTTGTACGTAACTCAATCAATTAAATTTAATGACAAGAAAGAGATAATTAATTTGTCAAGATCTGAACAATTCGGTTATTATAATATTTACCTTGCTATTAATATGGTTATTAATATAATAATATACAATTTATGTTTTTGTGCTTATATAAAATGTACAGAATTTCCGTTCTAAACAAAATTCTCTGCTATTTTATTTAGCTAATATAATTTCCAACGTTCCTCTGTCTTTATTTTTAATCGTCATGAAGTGTCTATTTTCTATATCTCTAATCGCCTATTAAGACAATTAAATTATTGAAATTTGCATGTGTTTATAAAAAAAAATCTTTTATTGTCAATGTGAAACGTTAGCACTACATGTTACTTTTTTATTCTTAAGAAAACAGTGCACAGCAGTTTCACAACAGAATTATTTAGTGTTATAACTTTCTTTATATTCCAAAAATTGCAAAGTACTATTTCAAACGGCTTGTCGGTATATACGGATTGTCCTCTGAAATGGTTCAGGGCAGATTCTTTTCGCGGGATGTCGTCTCCGCCTGAAAATGACTGGCATGTGTATACGCATACCACGGGGCCAAAAGCGATTCTATTGTTGGATTGAACGTTGGCGTACTCTGCTCGAGGCAGATGCTTAAATCGAGATTAAATCCAATTAAGTTCGTCATCGGTGCCTGTGCAACTCTCGTCGTACGAGAGCGATTCCCGATCTTGTCCGGCGATGAAAGAAAATCGATTACTCGCGTAGAGATGCTTCTCCGACAAGTTTATATAAATATATATATATATAGAGATTTCTCTTTTTACGACGTATGGATAAATAAAATACTGTCACAGACAGACAAATAATACTTTCTTATGAGATCAATTTAAATCTTCAAGAATAATTTCGTGCAATATTTCTTTTAAATTTATTCATCTAAAACATAAAATATAAGTACAGAATATATTTATTTCATTTTAGTTTAGTTTAAGTTTCGTTCGCGAATCTATAAAGGTTATTCCATTATAAAAGAATTTAATTTAAAAACGTTTTACAGAAAAACGTTGAAAAAAAAAATTGGGTTTTTTTCTAAAACCGAACCTAAATTTTGTTATAGAATCAATATATAGAATAGAATATGTTATATAAATCATATAATCATAGGTATAAATCATTGATCAGGCTCTTAAGAAGATATATGCCATTCACGGAAAAATGTATTTTTATAGATAGTCTCTTAATTTTTGGGGGGATATTCCAACATACTATTATAAAGATGGTAAGCCTCATTTGCGACTTATTATCCGGCGTAAGTTCACGAGATAAAATAGAATCGGCGTACATTCGGCTGTTTAGAGGTTTAAAGATTAGCGCGGTATGTGGTTCTCTTGGAGTTCCCGTGCTCATGTGAAAATGGATGTACACGTAATCCGCGGCACTTGTTTGAACGCTGAGCTAAACCGACGGGAAAGAGAAGTTGAAGAGAAAATAAAAGTAACTGTAGGACGGCTCTCTCGCTTCGCGTACTTGTGCAACACCCGCGAGAAGAAGACAATAGTGTATACGCAGACTGGGACGCGCGCGCCCAGGAAGAACAGAAACGAACTTAAACGGTGAAAGAAGCTAACCAGATGTGACCTCAAAATTTACAATTAGACCGAGTGACTGTTACTTTGTTCGTTACCACTGTTAAGGCCGCGCATTCCGTATGTTACAACGTAATTTTGTAACGAGAACAAATAAGCCGCACAACGCCACAACGTTAGAAGAGAAATAAAAATAGCTTTCTTTCCAGATCTCTAGCGGAGAGACAACTTTTATAATTGTAGTAATTGTTCGAATAAGGATGCAGTACAAATTCTTGTATATAGGTTTTAAAGAAGTGACTGTGCGATTTAATGAAAAAACTTATTTCGTAACTTTCGCATAAATTACAAAACCCACGAGAAACAAACAATGTCTTTCTATTATAACGGCACAATAATGCACAATGCGCGTATATATTCACGTGTTGTTCAATTAAATTATGCTGTGATGAAAAGAGATACGTACTTCCCTGCTATTATAGTTGTTGCGGAAAATAAAGTTGAGCAAGTCTCATTTTAGTCATAATTGAGCTCGAGTATAGCAATCATATTTTCAACAACCGACGTAATATTACTTTTGTATTCGTTTGCACAATTTAATAAACTCCGGTACAAGAAATATGATATTGTGCAGTTAATTAACAACAACTTACCGCGACGCGGCGGCTCAACTTTATAAATTTCCCGTATCACGCTATATAAGGTTATAGAATTTTAGCTCCCAGTAGCACGGGCCAGCCCGACGTGTGTCTCAAAAGCTTCTTTCCACACCGATAATTAATGCAAGCTATCCTCAAATTTAATTAACTTGGAGCTTTCGCGAAAGGTTTATTTATGGTTATTTTCGGCTATGCACGCAACAACGGAACAACGCTTAATTTTATGAAATTTCCTTGGCAAAGAGAACGTCCAATTATGCGGTACTGATACTTGCATATCATTACTTTGATGCAGAGAACATAGCTCTGCAGTAGACACGTGTTTTTGATCTTTTTCTCTCTCTCTCTCTCTCTCCTCTCTCTTTCTCTCTCAAAAGAAGCGAGAAGATTTTCAAAATATTAATATTTTAATGCACTTTTCACATCAATTTATAAACAAAGGTAAAAATTTTAATTATGTTAATTCTAATTATAATAAAAAAAGCGTTATTTGTCGTTCGCAAATATAAGTCTGTGTTTCACATTAGAATAACAATATGAAAACGTGAATATTTTATATTGTCTTGGGGGAATGTTAGCTATACATACAGAAAAGAATGTGTTTACGATAAAATATTTATATTATAATGGAAATAAGCTATATATTAATAAAAATAAGCGACTGGTTGATTTTTCTCCAAGTATAATTGATTCTTACTCAATTTCCGCTCTTTTCCACTTTTAATTGTGCAGTATTTTCTAGGATCTCGTACTTGAAATTAAATGAACTTTCTCTTAACGAGATTAGGCTGATTAAAACGATGGGACCGCATTATTCCCGATGCGATCTTAATTACATTACGACAAGCTAAATACTAAGCGCTCGTTAGTTGGAATCTATTTTTGCGGCGTCTATTTAAAAATTGTGTAGTAAAAGCGATACATACGCGGGCTTATCTTTTAACACGACTGACCAAGTAAATCAATAGTCCTGGGGCTCTCTCTATACAAAAAAACGCACCCGCCGCCGTATATCAGGGCGTTCCACTTGATTGGACCACGCTAGTTATCTAGTGAATTGGCCGACGTGTCCATTGAATTCGGCCAAATTATGGCACCTTTCGCTTACGTAACGTTTATTTTCCCTAATCGATACGAATTCTCGCACCGATGGAAAAATTCGTCGCGAGACGCGTGACGCATTCACGACAGTGGCTCATTATTTTTCGCTAATTTTCTGCTCATTTGCGACATCGCATTTGTCCTTCTGCTGCAATATTTCAGAAATTAACGAAATTTATTTTCTCATTAACAAAAATTTGTTAGAAACGGTCACTTTAGCGCACATCTCGTCTGCCATTTATTCGCTATTGTATGTATATTCAAGAAAAAAAGGTTGTGAAATAAATCCACAATTATTCCTCTGAAAAAACGCATTTCGAAAACCTGTCTAATGGAATCGTTTCAGCTTTCACCTTAAATTTGAAAGACACGCTCGAAGGAACGATAAATGAGAGTCGGGTTAAAGGAAACCGTGTCTGTAATTCGGCTTGCTGCTACGTACGTTGCTACGAGTAATTACACTCACGTTCATTTTTCCCAGAGAAGAAACGACTGCATCAGATGATTAAAAGTCACGGGACTTTGTAGAGCTTGCGAGTAATATGGGCTGCCTCGTTATAAATTCCATCTTATTTTCTGTTGCGCACGTCTCTCTTTCCGATAATTATAACACGACCAAAATATATACAGCAACGTAGTCAATTAACGCGTTTAATAAAACTCGCGAATGCAGTTTTAAGCACTATTATAATATCGCGGGCTGTATTACATTCCTGTATTATATCCCGCATTCTATCTATTTTTACCAATAATGTCAATTTCAATAAAAATTCAACCAACCATCAGTTTCACTTTACATAACATTTTAGCGTGTGCGCGATTTTAAGCAACCATATGAAAACCAATTTAAAACCAAATTTAAAATTCTATTCCAGAGAAGGCTTTTACTTAGAATTAAATAAAGAATAAGATACCACACACACACACGCGCGCTATATGACTTATGATCGACAGCTTCACGCGTCTAAATTTCAATAAAAGTTGCACGAAATATCAAACGTTCGATGCATATAGATAAAGGTACCAATACCCGGACATGTACCTATCTCCGGACACCTTTATTATTTATAAGTATAACGCGAATTAAGGGCGGCACTATGGTCTAGTGGTAGAGCGCCAGACTCGTAATCTGATGAGGAACCAGGTTCGAGTCCACTAGAGCCATGTAAACATGGGATGTTTTTCCGGCAGCTGCGCTCCTCCGTGCAAGAGACGTTAAGCTGTTGGTCCAAAGGGTTAAAGTGAGAGGAGAAGAGTAGTAGTGTGAAGGTTTGGGTAACGTTCCTTAAAAAAAAAAAAAAAAAAACAGCCTTGCAAACCCTGCGAGGATAAGCAATAAAGATAGTTTATGAGAATAACGCGAATTAAAATCAAAGATAAAAGTATTTTTTCTTGTAGTTTGAAACAGTTATATAATATCCAAACGTTTATTTTTATAAATTTATATATTTTTTAATGTTAATTTAACAAATACGTGTCCAGGTATTGGTACATTTCCTATGCTTAAGTGTCCGAGTACCTTTGGTACCTTTACCTTACATCGTGCATTACGCATCACCGTCATATCACCGGTATCGTTTTTCTACACGCATGTAAATTATCAACGTCGCACGTGCCGCGATAAAAATCATCGACACGCTACATCCGTCATTCATGACAACCTCCGCATAGTCTTGGATATTCGCACGCAATAAAACCTTCGGGCTCGCTGTACTGTCGCAAACATGCGTGATTTATCGAGTAAAACCCTCATGCGTGATTCTTTTCGCGAAACGGACGAAATGCATCGACCGCGAATAATCTATTGTGAGCACGTTTACCTGCTTAACTTGGCTTTATTTTCGTGCACTTTATTTTTATCGCAATGTTGCAATCCGCATACAGTATGTTATATTGGCAGAGAGAGAAAACGTATAGCAACATTAACCTCACGATGCATTAATAGCGCTAAAAGATTGCGCAAATTGCGTGTCGAAAATTGCGATTGACTAATCTAATATTGTTATTATTGCACGAATCATATCCTTGAAAAAGGCAGGCTATTTTTTATTACTTTAGAATTTGCATAGTGACATAAACAATTGATTATTAAAAATGGAAATTATATTGATTTCAGATAAGTATTTGGGAATTGTTAAAGGAACAATCGGGTAATTATAATCAAAAGTGGTTTTATTTGCGTTTTTATTTCTAAAATTAATAAATTGTAAATAAAATTATAAATTTAATAACAATCTACAAGTGCACCTTTTGTCAAAAATGTAATTTATATTTGCAACTTGTAGCAAATTAATTATATTGACAAGAAACTATTCCGATTTATGAATCAGTGAAAAAGTTAATTTTTTCTCCTTCGTTCCTATTTGAATATTTTACTTCTAACGCATCACCTTTAAAACTCGCTTCTAATGCTTTAAGTAATATATTATTGAAAGAGATTAATTAGATCAGTGAGATATCGTGGAGATGATTTGTGCGCTTATATGGAAATAAAATTAAGCTTCGGGTTTACAAATAGATTTAAAAATGGTGAATATATAGATGTCAGAAATATTAGAATTAATTAATGCATCAAGTTAACATCTCTCGTGTTTTACATGCGAGTTTCGAGGGAGATATCTTTTTTTGATAAAACGAGCGCGACTTATTGTGCTGAGAATGTACTGGAAAGCGCTAGTTAAAATACAAAAAGAAAACGTGTGAATTGCATCCTCTTCCGAGGATCCACTTTTACTTTTTTCACCGCGCACAAAAAAGACCCGTCTCTCTATTTAGTATAAGGGCACGAAGTGGAAAAGGAAACCAATGGCATTATTCAGCGATCGATTTAATGATATCACCGGTCTTTGTAAGGTCTAGTAGCAGTAAGAACGGGTCTTTTTATTAACGACGCTTTGTCGCCGCTTTATTCCAATCCCAGCGAGCCTCCTTCCGTCGCTTTTTCCTAAACGCGAACTTAATAACAGATAACAGCCTGCAATTCTACTGTATGCATCGAGAATATTCTCTTCTCGATTATTCAAATATATATTATATGAATCGAGAAATATAACGCCGGATAATAAAGGGAGTTGAAAGCAAGACACTTAATTGAAACTGTACAGCAATAAACAATATCGAAAAGTCATATTTCATACACGTTCGCACGTCTCGCATAATTTTGCATTTACTATAGTTTAAACTGCAACTTTAAGCAATGCACGCGTACTTTTCCAACCATCGATTTCTCGTTACTTCGCGTTACTTCGGACATAGATATATTAAGTGATTCGACAGCAAAACATTTTCTATAGTATTGCAGTAACGTTTTTCATAAAATCAGATTATTTCTTTTTTACGTTCAAATAAAATACGATTTTTCAACTTAACAACTAACCGCCGTCGTTGACTTTAAATATATGCTCTACCTAAAACGGTCTTTAAAAATTGTCTGCCAAGAGCCGCCCACTGATGGCGTTCAATGAGATACTTCTCACGTGAGTTATCCGTTCATTAAATCTTGCGTTGTCGCGGACGAGTGGGCTCGGAGAAGGGTGGTTTCCAGACGAGCGATCTCTTAGACTTAGATATCGCGCAAGCCATCCCCGGAGAGAGGAAAATACAGGACACAGAGACGGGTAAGAGAGAACGAAAGAGGGCCAACTCGCGCCGCTCGCGCGCTCGCAGAAATATCGTCTATTGTTTCTCGACGACAATGGCATGCGAAACGGAGATGCAGACAGCATCCGTTGCACTTTCAGATCCCGATCATTAAATTAAGCGGCATTGTATGTACGCGCGTCCAAAAATCAAGTTTCGTCGAACGAACTCTCGCTCGGCGCTCGATCTGTCGAAGAATGAGGGCCGATATAGGCTGGCAACGCCTTTGATCTGAATCAAATATGTTCCTGCTATTTAGAAAGTAAATTGTAAGAGAAGCACGGACAACGCAAAAAAAGATGAAAGCACACATTTCTCTCCGCGCCCTGAGTTAAATTCGGCTGACCGCAAATAATGTTACTTTAGGTCAGGGATACTGCGACGCACGTTAACTATTTCCATTTGCCATCCCGTAAGTTAACGTATTTATTAGCGGGCGCAAAAAGGGGCGTCCCGAAAAATACGAGATAATAACGTGTGCCCCGCGCTAAAAGACGTGTGCGCCAGTTGACTCGAAGCTGCGTAGGTGTAGCGCTGACGACTTTCCTTTCCTTTTTCGTTCTCTTTGACGGAAGACGGTCGAGAAAACGCACGGCGAAATTATACAAATATATTACAGAATCCTTTTCCAGCTTTTACATGTTGAGCCAAATAGAAACCTTTTTCAGTTTTAGTGTGTTGAATCAAATATATAAGAAAAATATTAGCTTCGTTAATGCGAAAAATTTCCTTCTATGCCAAATATAATATATCCACGTTGTAAAGAAATTTATATTTTTCATCATTCTCATATTCATTGGTAATCAACGTGGTATAATTTTACGATTTAGAATTTGTGCGTGCTCGGTTGCATCTCTATAAATAGATCGTGATTTCACCGATGCTCTAAATTCGAAAATCAGACACGACAAAAAACAAATAATCCACTGTTAAAAGAATTAGACGCGAAAAGGAGGAACAAAAAATTCCGGGGTCGATTGTGCTTTCAGCCGCTTCACAATAACGCTTTCTCTAAACCGATTGATATTAGCAAAAAGATGATCGACCTCAAATACCAATAGACGACAGTAATTTCGTTGCGATGAATCGCGAGAGGGACCATCGGAGTTGTCGTCGACCCCAAGCGGCGATTCAGGGGCAAAAGATAACGTCGATAAAATCATTATGCGCAAAATTGACCTAATCACGCCCCGACTTTCCTCCTCGTGAAAAGCAAATAAGAAGTAGAATTAATATTGGTGCGTAAAATTCACTTTTAAAGTAGCAATTAACGATACAGCGCGATTAATATAAGGTGTTTCGATAGTGATTTGCAACTTTATTTTTATTAAATGATACCTACATGACGACCGGTTTTCTGTATATATAATATTACTCAATTATGTGTGTCAGATGTCTCCAAATGTGTGATTGCTACTCCGCGTTTTCTCAACGATTTTAAATAGCCTTAACTTTTTGTTAACGAAACTTCAAAAGAAGGTACTTCGACTACGACTTCTTGAAGCTTAATTATTCTTTACTCATTAGATCTTTTCGTAATTCGATTTGCTTTCTCAATGAGTAATTTAATTAGTCAGGCTAGTGAGTTAGGTTACGCCGCTCAAGTTCCGGAAATCAATTCGACGTATTGCCGCAAACGATACACTCCGCCAATGTCGCGTAATTCATTCGATTATGTTGTCAATAAAGAGGCCAATCAACTCAGGGAGAGACTTTATAAACGTCCAACAATCACTTCCCGAGCGGCTTATTCTTAATAATTACTTGCTGTTTTGCGTTTACTAAGTTCGAATATATCTATTTTGCAACAACCTTTTCGAAGAGAGGAATTATTTCTTCCTTTTGCTTTTAACAAATAAATAAAATATTCACGTTCAATAAAATTGAGATACAATGAAGGACAAATGTATATTAAGAAGCAAGTAAAAGTTTTTCTCCGATTTAATACGGAAGTAAGTATGCTTATTAGTCTTTATTCGGAGCCCTTACTTATCATAAATCTTTTCATCGCTACTATTAAAAATAGCTGAATAATTCAAGCAAAAATTTCGTAATAAATGAAATTTTCTTGTTACAATTTACAGACAGTGTTGTCTAAATGTTTGCAATAAGCGTTTACTGCAAAAGGCAAAAGATATATGGAATTTCAGACGATATTACAACGCCGCGATTTCAAGTCATAAAAGGAACGTCTCACAATTCATAATCAGAATTCTTTCCACGAAAACACTTAAAAATCCCAGGACATTATATTGCCCCCCGACGAAGACATGGCTCGGCCCTTCTGAAGCAACTGGGCCAACCCTTTCATTCCGTCGCGCTCTTGAGAAAGTAATTTCCCGTTACAGCGTTTCCCTTTCAGATGCAGCCGCATATTACTCGAAAGCGCATGCACTCTAACGAAACCGACCCCAAACGAAATTCGAACTTACCATTCGGCGAGATGACACTAGACCGACGTCGCAGTTAATTAGCGCACCTTCTTCCGGCCCAGGGGTGCATCCCGTCGCGGATCTCTCGACGGCTAATAATAATTGCCGGGAAGTTTCGCCAATAACGTCGTCAAATCGAGTTCCTCGCGAGACGATCGCTGCGTTTATAATGTTCAATTATCATTTTTTACACCTGTATCGCCTTCGGAATTTTTGAGAGCGCCGATCGTCGATGAAGATCGTAGATCTCGAGAAACCGCGATCGGCGTCCACGCGATGTCGCGAACGGTCGTTGTTGTCGAACAAATCGACGGTCGCGATACCGATGTTGTTTCTCCGCTCTGTGTAACTCTGCCCCTTTCGGAATTGGTGTGGCTTTCAGCTCCGATTACAGCGTCCGAACGGTGTGTGCCTTCGTGGAAATCCAACGCGAACGCTCGATCGAGCCGTCCACGCAGCGCCGGTTATTCGATCCGACGGCCGCGGTCGCGAAGATCGACCGTATATCGATCACCGTCTTCTTCCGCGCGCCAGCCTCTGTCCTGCACCGTCGACGCGAGCGGCGAGTAGCGCACTACGCGAACTGCGTTAATGCGCTCGAGATAAACGACGCGTTTATTGCGCGCATCCAGTGCAGTACACAGGTCAGTCGTAAGCCCTCGGTTTATCGCTCGCGGAGTTGCGATAATAAGCGGACGCGTCGCGAGAAGAATAAAGAACGTGGAATAATAAGATCGGGGACAATGCGGCGGACGCGAATCACGGTCGTATAAGCGCGCGAATGCGATTGCCAATAATGCTTTTTCCTCGAAAAACTTTCGGTGAAAAACTTTCGGTCTCGTTCAATGGCGCGTCGCGTCGCGCGCTCTCGATCTCGATCGCGGATCTTCTCGATCACGCAAAAGATATCAATGATTCGCGAGTTAATTATATATTTGCGAAGAGAAGCGTTCGCTCGGCGGCTGTCAAATCACACGTGGTTGCGGCACGTTAAACCGAAAATCACTGTCTTCTGTTTCGGGAATCGTCTCTTTGAAACTCAAGGATCTAATAACGTCGAAGATCGCGCGTTGTCATCATCGTCGAGGAACCGCGTCAGGCGAAACGTTGCCAGACGATAATCCCGAAAATTTACATCCGCGGTGAAAATTTGCGCGTTCCTGCCCGACTCGATCGTTTTATCGTCGTGGCGAACGAAAAGCGATGAACGAAATGGCGCCGACGACAACATATCCGTTCGCAGCGACGGCCGACGTCGGACTGCCACCGGCCGCCACTATCAAGGGGTCTTATCGACGGCGGGATAGATCGTGTTCTGTACGCGGCACCTCCGGACATTCCCATTGACGGAATTATTGTCAATGAACATCTCGGCGATGATAAATCGCCGGTTTTGCTATGATATAGGATTGCCGTCGGCGGGAGCTCATCACTCGATGTTTGATTATAAGTGAACTTTCGCACGTTTCTTCATTTATATCTGTCGGGCATAGCCTTGTTTTTACCCTGGTTTGATATGAGACAGTTTAATAAATTGCGACAAATAAGATTTCACGAAACCTCGACTGACATGTATAAAGAAAGAAAAATACATCGCAGCGTTCTCTTTAGACTTTTACTTCATCTTACAGAAATAAAATTAATATAGAACTGCCAATAATTAATTTCTACTAGATTAATTATTGGTAGTTCTATATTAATATATATAACTTTAAAATTGCAATAAAAACCATTGAAAATTTCAGAAAATACATCGTTATAAGTAGTTTTTCAAAAAATTACGAATTACTCACTTTGCTTTGTAATTCTAGTGTCAAGAATGTATTGAGATCACCAATGTACTTTATATTAGCAAACTTAATTTAATTAATACAATTTTAATTAAATACATTCATTTTTTTTATACCAAATGTATCCGTCTAAATAAAAAATAAATAACATTTTATATAAATTGTTATCTTTAAATATACCTATAGAAATATCGTGTTCTAAAAATGCAAAATAAATGAGTCGAATATAATAACTCATATAATTGTAATATGATTGTAATATGATGGTGATGTCCGATTTATCTCCATCGCGGTAGGAGAAAAAAATAGAAGAATTGGGAGAGAAGCGGGAGAAATCCATTTTCAAAAATTTAATCTGCCATTCATTTAATAGCGGAAGCCAATGGCGACTCCTCGTTGTCAGTGTAGAAAAAGAATTGACGTACATACGTTTACGCACGTTATTTCGTCAACATATAATTTAATATCGTCAAATAACATAATTTTGTTATTCCGTCGCATATATAGTCGTGCTCTAACATTCTTAAAGCGAATGCGACTCGTGAGACAATTGTCCAATCCAAGGAGACAGAAATTTATTAAAACAAAAAATAAAAGGTGCTCGGGTCATAAGGCATTTCATTTAAAAGGATAATTGCACAATGCTTCTACTTCTATGATATTATCTTCTTATTCTGTCTCTCTCTCTCTCTCTCTCTCTCTCTCTCTCTCTCTCTCTCTCTCTCTCTCTCTCTCTCTCTCTCTCTCTCTCTCGATCTTTTTTCTAGTTCATCGATTTGCAATTAAATACATATGTCGTAAGTCCAGCTATACGCACTGATATCTGTAGGCGCATTGTCGCTGCGCTAAAAAACGAAAGGCAGAAAAACCTGTTTACGTTGTAAATCAAAAGTAGAATATGGAAATGCAAAACCGCAGTACCCTTACAGAGAAGTATTACTGACTAAATACTTAAAATCTCAGTAATTTAATACTGTCAATATTTATTTGGGAAATACTGGGAAAATACTGGTAGTGATAAATATTATAGGTAGTGATTAATACTACACAGAACTACTGGTGCTTAGTATTGAATTACTCACCAATATTTCGATTTCCGATATTCACCCGGCATAAAAAAAAAAATTTTTTTTCAAAATTTTATTACTATTTTATAACTAAATTTGTTTCTTAAGATGCAGTCTATGATTATAAATATTTTCTCGTATTTGAAAAACACACTTACCTTGGTGGGATTCGAACTCGGGACCTCGGGATCGTGAGCCAACTGCCTTACGTGGAAAACTACTTCTTAATTTGATGTAAGTGTTATATATAGTCTACATGTGTCATAACCAGCGCAAATATATAATTTTTCAAAAAGCGTCTTAAGAAACAAATTCAGTTTAAAAAGAGTAATAAAATTTTGAATTGGATATAAGAATGATATCCGCAATATTATTTCAAAACTTGTACACTTTTATCACGACGAATTAGTACAGATCTTCATATAAAATGTATTTGTGCATTACTTTTATCTCTTTTCCTTAATATTATCAGGAATTACTCATTATAATGTTTCTATACAAATTGTAGTACTGGTCAATGATTAATTTCATATGGAATATTCCGTTCAGTACTTGAGTATTAACATTAAAATACTGGCCAGTGATTTATTACACATAGAATTCTCGGTCCAGTACTTCAGTACTAACATTGAAATACTCATCAGTAATTCAACACAAGTATTTATTACACAAGTATTTATCACCTAGTATTAAATGCTTTCTTATCAAAAATTTAATATTAAGTATTCAATACTCGTCCTGTATTAAATACTACTTTCATAAATTATTGACCAGTAATAAAATACTGTGCAATACTTGGATTACAGTGATTCAAGTACTAATAAATACTTACATTTAGTATTATTAATACACAAAATAAGTATTTATTACTAACCAGCTAGTAATACTTTTTTGTAAGGGGTAAAAGAAGCTATCTGATAGTGAAGGATCCAAGTTCGATACGTGTGCGCTTATTGTAAAAATGCGAAAAGTGTTGTTAAGCTAATAAGCCTCGAGAGTGCAAATGCGTAGTCAAACTTTACACTTCAGTAACTTTCAAGAGCTTGTCTATTTTAATAAAAATTTAATTTGAAGTTTACGCAGCGCTATACCTAGTTAGCAAAATGTTTTATTTTGTAAATTTAAAAGTTACGCAAAAGTGCGACGTTCAAGAAAATTTTCACCGCTAAAAAATCGCCTTAGAAATTTTATCGGAGAATATTCACACGCGCGCGCGCGAACGTCACGCTCAAGCATGCGTAAAATATAAACATAGACTGTCTATATGTTTAATGTACCAGCTCACGCATGAGCCAGAACTTTTGATTTGCAATTAAGAAAGAAAAGACACAAACTTTATCGGTGGCAATGAAAGATTGTATATTTCTGACAATGAGTTAGCACGAATATTTATTTGAATCATAATCAAACGTGAGGAACATAAACGACGATAACATCTTAGTAAGCTGTGTGAAATACAATAAACGAAATAAATATAATAAGTAGTATGGAACAAGCTTTTCTCAGTCAAACTAACTATTTAATTACTGTTTAAGATAATACAGTTTATTCTACAAACTGATTGATAATATGAATATCAACCTTTGGCTTACCTCGAAGAAGCAATTAAATCCAGTTCTCTGCAACGATCGGCACGCTCGTGGACGCACGCTTCTCGCCCGGAACTAATGCCTTTTCCGGCGATCGGCAGTATCGGCACGCTCGTGTGATCAAATCCAGTTGCGCCACGCTCTTAGCGCTGAAGTATTGTTTTGAAACATGGCTGACACTGAACGCGCGGATCGTTCAAAATGATACAAATCCCGCTATCTACCTTATCTCGAATGCATTAATTAGTATTATGATAAACGCAACAGAGGGCAGCTAATATACAGTCTCTCTTTGTCTCTCACTATATCTCACTGAATCTACTTTCGCTTCAAACACTATATTATGTGCGCTATCATAATAATGTTATTTATATTTTATAAATTTGATAATATTACATTCTTTTGTAAACAATAAAAGAAAGAATGTTATAATATTAAATTTATGTGTTACTTAGCAACAGTTTTAAAATACAACTTTTATCTAATACTACTTTTAATTACGCGTGCTATTTAATTTTTAATTACACCGGTATTAGGTTATTGATATGGTATCGACTAAGTTGTAAATTATAAATGCAAAACCTAACGAGTCTAATAAAATAGCATATTCATTGTTTAATATTTAACCTTTACGATGAAAACATATTGCTACGCTACACGATATGTTGAAGTAGCAAGTGCATGAATCAATGACCATTGACATTTCTGACTAATTAATTATTGGACGTACCGCAGTCGTTAATTACTACTGATGCTTTTGTATCTCCGTTAAACGTAATGTATTTAAATTGATCTTCATCGTAAATTCAGTTTTGATAAGTGTCATATAAACAATAAAAATGCATAAAAATTAATTAAATTTCCCGCCCTGAGGAAATACACTCTCAATGATAATTACGAAAATCCGTGATTTCTACTAAGCATAAAACATGTAAGCGTTAATTAAATCTTGAAACTGTTGTTAAGATAGATTAGCATATAATTCTTAATCTAAGCATAATTAATATAAATATCTTATACTAATAACTAATTCGTAAATCCAAACTCTTGTCACGTGTCATATAATCTGAATTATCTAGATGCAGAAACTCGGTAATGTTCTACGCCGCGCTTATTTATCTTACATTTGCAAAATATCGTAAATGATATTGTCATCGATACTATCGTAACGTGTTATCGAGACGCTATATTACTATACGAAACAAGACATCGCCGGCTTAAATAAAGCAACGTGACGTGATAATGATTAATTGCGCGGTATGTTATTTTTGTAGTTATAACCAAATTTACGTTTCAACCGACAGCAACTACCACGGCGGAATTGATCGCTACAGTTTAACAAACAGGATTATCCTGAAACGCAAGGAGAAGCCGGGGTGCTTCCTTGATTCACAGCGCCCATTATTTCGGCTTACGGTGACTTGCTTCGAACGAACCTCAATGAAACCCCGTACATGTCCTGGACAGGTCGACATCGCTCTCGCGTTATAGGTCATAGGTCGCGTGGTATTGAAACCGGTACGTTTCGATGCGCATAAAGCGAAATCGATTTAAAAATCGGGCGTATCAGGAAATTGGTCTTTTATACGTACTATCGGCTGTATGCATCATAACGTCAACGTGGATCATTATTAATCCTGAACAATAATGTAAAACGGAATTTAATAAAAATGCCTGCTAATCTAAAGAGCGCTATCGCGTAAATTTTTCCTTTCATTCGCGAAATCTAATAAAAATAAACTCCATCTCTATTCATGTTAAACTTTTACTTTATCTCGACGCTATTGTTTGTTTAACTATGAATGTATTATTACGAATATATATAGAGACTTTAAATTTATAAAAATCGGATATTTTGTATTATCTAAAATCAAAGGCAAGAGTATGCATGTGCATGAAAACGCGAACAAATTCCCTTACACGAACGCAATATTTAATTAGAGGATGTAATGAGAATAATGAGATGAAACTACTAATTGTTATGACAAGAAAACAGAGAGTCGAGAGTGGAAATAATTAATAATAATCCCGTCTCGTTTCTCGGATGTAATTTTCGCGTGATAATTAACGCTATTACAGTCATATTGTTTCATTGTTTAAAAAATTAATTCCGTTTGTAGTACCGTCGGAAACAATAGGTTTATCCCGGCTTAAAAAAAACTACATGGCACAAGAGCGATACGTGCGTATAGGTGCGCAATATGGTAATATTGATTTTTACTAACTTTTGCGACGAACTTTTTAACGTACACATACACATACACAAGTTCGCGCAGTTCGCGCATATTGTTCAATTTTAAACAACAAGTAAAAAAATAGTGCAAATTAGAAATTTGCACTTGGCTTCCTCATAGAGGAAGTGATGTCTTAAGATCGCGATCTTACATACAGGTCTCTCAACTCTGATGTGTGTATGTGCCAAATTTACCGAAATTTCTATATAACTCCAGAACTAATTAACCAAATCTCAACGAATTGTATATGAAATAAGGGTAGAATTTTCCGGGGAATACTATAGAGTGTATAGTTTTTTGTTACCGATTTTCTGGAAACCGTTTTTTTTATTTTTCTAATTCTTGAGTAAAAAGATTTGACGAAGCAAAAAGAACCCCTTGATTATTAGCAATTTTTATTAATTCTATATATTCTTCAGTTTTTTCTACCCCTATTTCATATATAATTCGTTAAGATTTGGTTGATCAGTTCTGGAGTTATAGAAATTTCGGTAAATTTGGCACATACATACACACATACACACATACACACATACATACACACATACCGACATTTTTTAAAATAGCGATTTTTTGACGTTTTAGAACATTCTAAACACATTGGCAAAAGCAAATAAAAAAAAAAATTTTTTACGAAAACAAACAAAATTTTGCCATGTTCTAGTCATCACATTAGAGGGTTGCAACTTTGTGAGAACTCCTAAATCGATAAATATATTATTTTAGCACTATTTTTAAGCAAATTGATCCAACAGGGAAGACAGAAGAGTTAAAAGTTGTTTAACACCTTAATTATTCGAGTACCGGTTATCTCGTCACATAAGGGTTAAAAACGATATACGTGAATCGATAAAATTATCTGACATAGAATCTTTTCTGTGGTATGTGACGAATATAAACTTAATATCCGTCAATTTTATGCGAAGTCATGATTATCTCCTCGACATTATCTCGTGATAGAGACACGCGTATGATAAAATTGTAAAATTTTATGGAGTCAATACGCACGTACTATAAAGACGTCACAAAATAATACACAGGTGTATTCCTTTGCGCGCACTCTTTTTCTTTTCCCATGTACTTCCGTTTACCTTTTTGACGTTCTTCCAAAGTAGCATCGAAAGTTACATCGTTTCCCCTCGTTTTCCAAACGAATGAGCTGCTCATCGTATAGTTTTGAGCAATTTTACGGTCGGTTAATTGAGTTCAACTTATTTATCTTTTCGCATTTCAAAAATGTACTCTCTTATCTCGCGCGTAGAAACGTTTTGATTCCAATTAGTTCAATCTTGTTAAATTATATATATGTTGATATATTATATAAAAAATTAATATATATAGGTATATATATAGTTTTTATATATTTGTATAGGTATATGTATTTAATAGTTTTATTTTCGTATACATTTTGTACATCTTAACGTAAAAAGTGTTATTAAAAAATGTTTATTAATCAAAGTTTTACATATGTACATGTACAGTAAAATAAAAAATTCTTATACCTTATAAAGTTAATATTAAAAAATAATAATAATCTTATTTTACCATTTCTTTCAAAAGAAATCCATTTTCTATATTACTTTAATTTAAAAATATTAATTTTTTTAATATTAAAATTATTAAAAATAAAGAAAGATAAGATGTCTAAAAAAACTCTGAAAATTTTTAGTTATTCAAGAAAATAAAATTAATACCTCGATTATTCCAGCGTAAGTTTAAGTGCCTTTACTTTGATACAAACTGATCGCTATTATATAGCTTACAATTAGTATCGACTGTACGACTCTTTCCCTCGTTTTCCCAGCTTCGCGTGGAATTACTTTACGGCCAATATTGCAAACACTTTGCACGACAATTGTTAGAGAACGCGCGTTTCTCACTTCGAATTCCTCGATTTTTCCTTGTCGGCCTTACTATAGCGCGGCGACCGTATCGAATGCTGACGAACGATTCGAGCTTAACGCGGAGGACGATCAAACGCGGAGATAACTCCCTTATTTCTCTTTCGCATTCGTTTTTTCGCGTTCGCCACGGGAAATGTCGCGTCGTGAATGAAAATTTCGCGGTCAATCGTAACGGTCTCTCACACCGATTAACGCGGTCTATTTCTATTTTTTTTTCGACTGAAATTGTATTCACGTCCAATTGACTTGCCGGAATTTCGTCTTCTCCCTGAGAAGTGAAAAGCAATAAATAAAAACTAAAGTTGAATATTCCGATTTTTCGGCGCGCATCGTAAAAATAACTTTGAAACATTGATCCAGCGACAATTATACATTGCAGCATAAGAAGATTATCTGTGTAGAGTTTCTATAAATATTGTTTTAAAACCACCTACGGAACGCAGTTAAAAGATTCTCTTATAACATGTACCTAATACATAAAATATCTACCTCCGACATTGCTATGTGAATAAATGATATTCATCACTGAATATACGTAAAAGTATCTATTTTTGAAAGAATAATGTAGAGGAAAATTTTTCACATTTAATAACTTCAATACCGCTTTAGAATGATAAATAATCTGTTTTGTACTTGAAAGTAACCGATCCACGCCGACTAATGAAACCATACCGGTACAACGATTTTCCTCTTTTCCTCCGGTACATTGGTAAACGATTGACGGCTCTCATTTTTCTTTGTGCTGGCCGTGAGCGAAAGCAAGTTCCTCACAAGAACATACAAGTGAATTTCTCGTAGAAAGTTCGATTTATACATCTATCGCACGTGCGCAAGATCAAAATTTGGAATTTTCCGCTCGTATTCTTATCGTCTCTGGTATGGAAAAGCCGCAGATTTAAATACAGAAGCATTTTCTCTGTCAAACATTATGCATACTACTCTTAGAGGCATGGTATATATTATTATCTGTCGTTGTATTGATATATAATTAAAAATACATACGTATAATTTTTACTTATAAGCCGGTAATATTAACTAGCTACATAATGTAATACATTATGTAGCTATAGTTAATATTACATCTGTGTCATCTATTTTAAAAGTACTGCAAATCTAGTTTTGAAACTGTTGCTAAAATCGATGTTCCGCAGCATTGAAATCCGCGTCTCATTGAAATTTATGATGTTTAAAAATTGTACTTACATATCAAGCGGCCTCGAGATAAGCCGCTCGTTTCTTTGCGGAGAAACTTAAACTGGACTGT
Organism: Temnothorax americanus; assembly: GCF_048541705.1. Lineage (NCBI taxonomy): Eukaryota > Metazoa > Arthropoda > Insecta > Hymenoptera > Formicidae > Temnothorax > Temnothorax americanus. Next base: position 591,872 of record NW_027509795.1, on the reverse strand, counting down.
TTAAATTATAATTCTTATTGTAATAAAACTTTCAAAGGATCTATAAATTTATAAAAGATTTTAACAGAAGCGTCGCATGACTTTCTTACATATTATCGTTTCTTACATGTGCCTATATAAAGTATAAAATATATTTAGTCGAGATAAGTTACTTTTACGTGCAAAAAAGGATTATTTTATATCTTAAAGCTACATATAGAAATGATTAAATGTTAAGAATTTGTTCTCCACATTACTCCTTTAAAAATACGAAAATATGTATTTTTACGCAACACATGTATGTCAGTTAATTTGCAGTATAAAAAAAGGTACAAAGGTAAAATATAAAAGATGAAAATTAAAACGTAGGAAATATTCAACAATTGCCGTTTCTAAATGCGTTCATAAAGACGTTTACAATCAGCAGCAAGTGAACATTATTGCTCAGCTCTATTAATTAACATTTCTAATTAAACAACCCGTGCTAGGAAGCAAAGTTGTGCTGCGAGGTATGTACATTTCGTAAATTTACGCGCCCGTATGGCACTCATCTGTTTGCTGCAACGAAAACAATAGCATATTACGTAAACATGTAGTCCTATGCAATATCGCGCCCGAGGAACGGGCTTGGCAAATATTAAAGTCATCCAACATTACTATATAACGCGACTGTCGTCGGCCACGACGATATGCTCCTGAAGTGCGAATGCGACTGAATAACTTTGGCAATTAAAATCTCATTAGATCATTAAATGTTTACATCGATTATTCAATCTAATTAAACAATCAAACAAAAATGTATTTTATGACTGATGGATAACTATAATTCAATACCTTCTATAATATATTTATCACGCGTTAATTGAAATAACTTTGTTCTTATATGTTTGTAGATATATATTATACTTTATAAATTCGTTTTCCGTGCATCTAATTTCTTATTTAAACCAGACAGCTCTTTTTCTATAATAAAACCTGTCAGAAATCTTTTTGATATAGTAATATGAAAGAACCAGGAATCGCACGCGCGCGTAAAGAGAAACACGGTAATTAATTTAATTACTGCATTCAAAAAGGATTTGCGTGCCAGCAATAGGGGATCTGTGTACTGCACAGTGAGTGATCTATGTAAAAGATTTTTATTTAATTACTTAAATTATTGTTTTGCACGCAATACTCTACGATACGCTTTAATTCGGGACAACGAAATAAGGCATGATAAAGTTCGTATGAGAAGACAGAACTTAATACGAAAGGCATTACGTAAGGATGTACGGAGACATTTGTATGGAATCGCGCAATTAGCTGTACGAATCCGTTTGTCAAGCCCTGGGAGCCGGCAGATGCGAGCGACTTTGAGTCAAAATGCTTCGTTAAAATGTTGCGCGTCGTCGCAGCTCAATATCGCTCGCTTTTCCGTAATTAATTTCGTCGCTTATTTACAGAGATTTTCATTACAATAATCATTCATTAAAAACTTGGTATCTCGTTGCTGCAGGCTGCGTTTTACGACTTTGACTACCATGCATATGTCACTCATATATCTGAATGATACGTGAATTTCTACAAGAGTTCCATCACCTATTTATGAGAGTGATAGTTTTATTTATTCAATTAAAAATGTTTTTATTAGGAATTTAAGACACTAAAATATAGATAAACATTATATTGAGACATTAAGAAAATAATAACGTATTAAAATAAAATGCACTAGATTTATTAAAAGTAAAATTATTTTTTAATTTTTTATTCTTCTGTTTATATTTGTTTCAATGACAAAAAGATCTATTATTTCAGTTTGTGAGATACAACTTTTCTTACTCCATCTAAAATTATATTATTAAATTGTATAATAATATAAATAATGTGTTATATAGGTTTTTATATTTATTTTTTTAGTATAGTTATTTTGTAATCTGACTATATTTTATACATATAGGGATGGTTAAAAATAACTCAAATTGAGTAAAATTTGACACTACGAATTTAACAGTGTATTCAAACATTCTGCTCTTATTGTAAGTCTAGTATCGTATATGTTTTGTTAATTAGAGCTTCTACGATTTTATAATGATGCGTTTATCCGCAATCTAATCGATAACGTAACGGTCGAGAGGTCGTCGGAAAATGGTGTATTTATACTGACGATTAGACAAAATCGTAATGCATTTCGCAAAGGGGGGCACGGCATGCGATATCATGTGAGGATTCGTCGGCGATTATCAAGCACGGAGAATTACGTTTCGGTCCTTCGATAACCCAACAGCTGCCGGCTCGTATTTACTCGACAAATAAATGTCTCGGGAAGTCCCGCTCTTAAGCAGATTGCTCTTCGCAAGGGAGGTAAATTCAGTAGCCGTTAGCGACAAAGTATTCTGTGGCTAATCCCGGTAAACAAGACTATACAGAACAAGATCTTGCTGTCTCGAAAGCTTAACTACTATGTGAAAATGATACAAGTACAGAGGGACGCACTTGCATCCCTCTGTATTTTCAAGATAAAACAACAAAGTTGAGAATATTGCCTTATTTAAAATTTCTCTAACTCATGCAAATTACATATGTTTTATATATGTATTAAATTTAATTTAAAAGGATTAAAGTTTTATAATTTTTATGCTTTGTAAAATTAAGTATATCTTATTGTGAAATTCTGAAATAACTTAATTATGCGTATTATGTGTAAAAAAATCTTGTTTTGTCGTTTTACTAGATCTCACATTAAAATAATTTCTCATTTCAATCTGTTTCAAGCAAATATAAAATTATCAATAAATATAGACAGGCTATAAAAAATTAGTACAAAATTACATTACAAGAATAAATACAAATATAATAATCATTAGCGCGTTTCTCTTGTTACATATGTATAAATCATGTAACTGCAAAATATTGCGATTAATATTGTGACTGCAAAATATTTTCCGTTAATTTTTTTATTTATGCTTGTTATATATTCATGTTAAAAGTACGAATGTTGAAAAAAATGTTAAAAAAGAGTCTCTGAATATTGCAACAGTTTATACTATGTTTGATCTTTGAAGGAAATAGGAAAGCCAAACGCAGCGAGACTTTGATTGCTACATAATATTGCTATTTCTAAAAGATATTTGGAAAAAGAGAGGAAAATAAGAAATATATCTAAACATTAACATTCGTTCCCTGTCGTATTTCCTTCATACCTCTCAATTTACATTTATTTCACGTAAATGTACACAAAAAAAACATTTTCTTCTGATCTTCATCATCCGTAAGATATGAATTCCATGGCATGAAGGGAATAAAACCAAATACACATTTTATATTCTGAAAAGATGTTAATATTTTATTTGTCTTAATCTTATGATGCTTCTTTCTGTCTTTTCGGCTTTATCCTTCATTGTCAACTTAAAAAGTTAACGAATTATAATATACATAAAAAATTGCTCAAATAATATTATTAATATATCGTACTCTCATGGTAGTCTCTGGATTTATTATAAACTATATTTAGTGTGTTTAAAAGATAAAAAGTGTAAAGAACAATAATATCGTTATAAAACTTTATTTAGTTTTACAACAATAAATTTTTCTTTTGCAAAAATTTTTCTAGCATTATTAATCTTTCTGTCATTATTTTTTATCGAGCTCGATCCAAGTGCGAAATATTTAACAGGAAACTCCTTCTGTGTTATGTTTTTTGCTTATACCTTATCTTGTGCGCTTTAAGCGTCTGGCATCCATATATAATTACATCAACCAATAATTGCACAAGTACTAGTCTAATCTAGCCCATCCATTTTAAGGCAATATAATAGGCAATAAGGCAGGATCTATGGAGACGCGGATGTTACATTTATCTCTACTATTTCCTTCCTCACAGATCCATTACCTCACATTAAAAAATAATTCAGCACTCACCGATACGATGCGGATGCGCAGCAGCGGAGTAGTATATGAAACGTTGTAATATTGATCTGTAAAATACATACTAGTTAAAAGTTATCCAAGTTATATATTGGTTAATTAATATATCGGAAAAATAGTTCTTGCGCGCATTCAATTTACTATTTACAGTTTCTATACTTGAGGAAAAGTCTTGAAATTATATAATTTCTTTTATTAAATATCTACTTTAATATATATATATATACATATATATATATATATATATATATATATGTACATATATTTATATTCACACGTTTAATAAAATAATTTTTTTATCAATGCTTTATTAAATGCCAATTTAAACGTATTAATATGTTTATATCCACATATTTAATAATAATAATATTTTTATTGTAATGTATAACATTTCTGAAAACTATAAGAAGATCAAGATAGATAAAAATGTAAGAGTCAAAAAAGTATACATGCAAAAGATGAGGCACCATACAATATTGCTGTGAAACCTGCCAGTAACTGATAATAAAAAAGTTAATGCATTATAAACGTACTATAAACGTACGAAACGACAACGCCTAATCACATAATCGCACACGACACACAAACACACACACACACACACACACACAAATCATCCGTGTAATATCTTATTTAATTAAAGTATAACAAATCCGAGACTAGCCATCAGGTAAAATATAAAGCTGGCGATGAGGTGAAACGAGCCGCAGCAGTGCAAAATGAAGATAGAGTGGAGAACGAGATTATATGGAAGAAGACAATTATTGTAATATTTAATTACAATGTAAGAAAAAGCAGCACGAAACTTAGTAGTGTGATATCAGGAGAAAGGATAAAAGATTGAGATAATGGGTGTCAGGGGTATTAGAGGAATGGAACTCGGAATTGTGAAATGTAGAAGGAGCATTACGACGATGAAAAGAGAACACACAAGACAGCACAGAGGATGGAGCCTTTCAGACAAAACGTGAAAGTATTCTAGCTATATCCAGAGATTATATAATAACAAAAGAGATATGTGGTCATATTTACAGATACAGTAGGAGAAATGGAGACACGAGTTTGGGGATATGCTGGATACGATTCAACAATTGTTGGCTAAGTACTGGAACGTGTACAATGTCAGCATAGTCGTAAAGGTTTATCCCTATGGACAAAATAAATTTGTCCATTGTCTTGAAAAATCGTACTCGCACTCGTGGGACGATCATAATCAAGCGGATTTTTAAATTCTATCCACTGAGAATCTGATGGATTTCACCGACGTCAAATAGAGGGGTGTGCTCGTAGCGAAAGATAACTGTATAGTGACTAAGAAACATTGAGTTTTTGAGAGGTAGTAAAAATGTGACGAAAAAGATAGAGAAGTCGCAAACGAGCAAAAAGCTCAAAGCGCAGAGAGACAGCGACGATATCAACGCGCTTGGTTATCGGGGGGAACGTATAAACCGAGGTCGATCAATTATGTAGATAACATCAGAAGCGAGCCGTTAACGTACAAGACGACGCCACTTCTGCGCGTGCTAGAGGTATGGTCAGAGCGAAGTAGTGTGTAATTATTTGATGGCGATTAATTTAGAGTCAACAATGTCGCTCAACCATGTCTTTCTGACAGCAAGGATGTTTAACCGATGATAGATCACGAGGTCCTTAAGGTATTCCTTTCATGACACCAAAGTCTTTTTCGGTACGAGAAAGTTAAAATGCATATCTTTACGCTAGACAAAAATTAAACCACATTACCGAACATATAAAGAAGAATTATGATTTTGAAAATTCGATATTTTATATGTGACGTTATCGAAAAAGTCTATTTTCTACATTTCAATGTAATAATAAACAGAATAACAAATTTATTTTGCCAGTGAATAGAATAACAATTAAAGTAATTTAAATCGACCGTAACTGATGGCAAAAACATTTCGATTGGATTGTTTGGCTTTTTTTATTGAAAGTGCTAGTCAAATTTATCGGCGATTTCCCTTACAAAAACTTGAATCCATTGCAGCTTTAAGTTTTTTGACTCCTGAAGTTATTAAAGGAAAAACTATTCGTTCAATTGCACACGTATATCCTCATTTTCCGTTATTAGTAAAAGAAAGTGATTACAATTCAATTGTCCCACGAATGGAGACAATTAAAAGCTTTTGCAAATCAAGATGAGTATAATATTGAGTCATTGTCTGTTAGTGAATGCTGGAGAAGAATTAGTATGCTTAAAAAAAGAGATAACTCTCTGCTTTGCCCTAAGTTGTGCAATTTTGTGAAAAAAATATTAACATTACCCCATGCTAGTGCTGGTGTTGAACGAATTTTTTCCCATGTAAAATTAATTTTAACTGATCGAAGAAATCATTTAAAAACGGATACAATTGTTGGTATTCTACATGCCAAAAGAGCAGTTAACTCCTGCTATGATTTTATTGTTACGGAGTAAACACCGAGCATTATATAATAAATCAATGTATGATCATCACAAAGAATGCCAAGAATTAAGTGATAATGAAAATGAAGTATAAAATATACTTTATCTTCATTATCACGTGTTTTTGTAAATAAATATAATTACTGTATTTAATTTTATTATATTAATTTTATTTGCTATTTATGTATTTAGCAAAGAATTTATTCCAGAGTTTCAAAATAAAATTATTTGTCTATTATTTAATGTTATAATTATAGTGTATTTCCCTCATCTGAAACGACTGAAACATTTCAGGATTTTTTCCTAATTTAAGGATAAAATTTAGGGATTCTTATTTTTTTAATGTAGAACACTGCTTATAGACTTGCTACACCTGTCTTCTTACATCATCATGATTCATGATCGCCCTTGCATTAATTTAATTTTCGGGGAAAATAACACACGTGTTTGACAGGGAATAAATAAATACACGGGCACACATGCACGATTAAGTTTATGTATATCAATTTTATTTAAACAATATCTGTTTTATTTGATATAATACAATATATACCATTCGTCTGCACAAGCTCGCACGACGTTCGCAATAATTTTCTACGCATTCTAACTTCTAGCACAAAAATACGAGCATAATTTCAAGTCACCTATACACGATCTCACACACTTACATATACGCACATACGCACATATGCACATACGCACGCGCATTCTCTCCCTTTCTCATTCTCTCCTCATCCTCGCTTTCGATTCTCTTCTTCAAGATAATTCTCTTGTTCTTTATATAAGATAAGTTCTCTAGGAAAAATGAAAAATGTGTCATTCGCCAGACCTTTTGACAATCCAAGTTATTCTTCTCCTGACTAACATGAATTTTTTCATTAAACACATAGCTGTCCACTTCATCACGCGATCGATTTTCAAACGTCATTACCATTCGCGAGCGCGAATCGATGGTGCGATAAATTAAATTTAATCTTTGCTTAGGAGTACGAACCTCGATTAATACATCGTGATACACATCGTGGTATGTAAAAAATATAACCAAAAAAATAAGTTACTATTACCCAGACAGCACACAATATCCTATATGGATGTGTCCATATTATGTCCAGAATGCCTATGGACGTTATATGAATATTTATAGGATATTGGTGCTATCGGGGTACAGATACATGAAATCATTAAAAATTCCACAAATAATTCTGCATAAATCCTGCACGAATCCTGCATTCCCAAGTTAGGGAATTCTTTTTACATCTCTCATTTGTGAATCGTTAATTATAAAAAGTTATCCTTGCAAATATAAGAAAAATGTAGGAAAAAGACTGAAAGACGCAGCCGGTATCTGATTGGACGATTCAAGAGCAAATAATTTCTTTTACTTAGACTGAACACTCGAGAATTTTGTTGCAAAAAAATGTGTCTCTCGGAGAGCAAGTCTTTTACTCTCGCCGATAGGTATTACAACCATCCATTCGCACGCGGTCACGCTCATTTCTTATTGTAGACTAGATAAAGCTGAATATGTGTGATTGGATGATAAGGTATGCGCGTGCACGGAGCTGCAATCGTTCACGCTTCTTCTCGTCTTATTCGATGCATTTGCGCGACAATCTAAAAATATATCCACAATTCTCGTTCTCGCAATTACTTTCTCGGTTTAACTTCCGACGGTACAGGATATGCGTACTGGGTTCTATTGTAAATATCGACAGCATGGCGCGCGCGCGCACGTGCTTAAATGTGTTGAACTATAATTCAAGCTTCAACTGAGACGTACATTTTTATATATATTTTTAAGAAGTTTCGTCTTCTACAATCAGAAGTGACGAATTTTATTTTATATAATTTAAAATAAGTAAATTATCATATTTTCATGTACAATATAACGTAACAAATTAATAGCTAACAAGCCAACAGGTGTGCGCAACGTTAAAATCATACGGAATTTCTGGTTTCGGCGATATAAAATTTCGTTCGATTTAATCAATGTTCTAATTCATCAAATCCGTAACGAAAATTGAAAAGACCTAAAGCTTTTAACTGAAATTTTTCAAGTTATGTTTGACAGATCGTGTAAGTGTCGCATGTGAATTATTCGTATGAAATGAATCCAAAGATTTCTACGCTCGCGATACCTTTTTATCAATTGAGAAATTTTGATGGTTCTTTACCACTCGGCACGCTACGCTCCATTGCAATTTAAAGAAAATAAAGAGAAACGAGAGTTAAGGGCCTCTTTTTAAGAGTTTTTAATGCAAAAAGAGAGAGATGCCACCCACACGTATAAAATCTAAAAATAGTTCAAAAGTTCAGCACACGGCACGCCAAGCTCGGCCGGGAAAGTCTAATTCTCGAGACTAAAAATACCTTACGTTGAAAAAAGTAAGCTGAATAGGCAAAATGTGGTGAGGCGAGCGAGCCACTTTCTCCCTTTAAAACGATTCCATTAAAACGTAGAATAACTCGACTAAAAAAAAAAATCGAAGATTATCTTTGACTTTTTGCGCGCGTTTCGAAAACGAACAGAGATATCATCTTTGAGATACAATCGTTTCGGAAGCCTTTCTTCGTTGCTTTCTTTTTCATCGCTTGAAATAATAATAATAATAATAATGTTCCTCCGTATGACGTTATATACACAAGTAATGAGCTTATATGTATAGGATGAAAACGATCGTTATTAAGCTCGAGCGGCTGTAGCACGCGAAAGACTGTCAAGGGTCCACATGGGAGTGTTACAAAAGCTTGGGACTTTAATCTTTCTCAACGAGAAACGTTGTAGTACGATGTACATAGTATTGGGAGATGGAAGAAGAACGTAACGGGCGGCGATAAATTTCCGTGAGGATAATTCAAAATCGCTTTGACACTTGATACACACCTCGCTCTCTCTAACGACGATGTCGATCCAAAGTAAGAAGGCGACGCTAATATCGCGTGTACAAATATTTCTCAGACTTTACACTGTATAATACATACGCGTTACATTGAACGCGCGTTTGCCATCACGTTTCCATTTTATTCGTTTCTCAAATATCCTCGCGAGACTCGCGTCGAAGAGATTTAAATCGTTCCATCGACCTGCAGATTTTTATCAAATAGTTTGTGTGCCTTACGCTTACGCTCGAATAAAAATAAATATCTTCGATTGTGTTCCTAGAAAAATCGTCGCGAGCTATGTATAATATACACAATCACATGTATACTTATTCAGTTAGATTATTAAGTATTCTTATTATACGCTCGTCTGTGTTCCCGGTTCTGGGTGTCTGCGTATATGTATACGTGTGTATGTATATATATGCGAGAACAGTCTCTCTCTTATTCTGTAAATTCGAACTTTAGTCGTGTCCTGACGCATCGCGATATCTTCCCGTTCGGTGAGCTCGTGATAAGCATCGTCCGAGTTTCACATACCGGCGGCGCTTAAGAATCCTTAACGGCTAAGATCGGTGACTCGAGTATCCGTAGAAATGGATATATATTTTACATCGTCGTACGCCCTCCAACCTTAAGATCTACATTTTACGATTAAAAGATCTCGAGAAGATCTCGCCTCTCGGAAAGATCGCAAATGTTCTTCGAGTCTTCGCGGGGAAGGAGAGATTTCTCCTCTTTTGCTCTTTTTCCTCTTTCGAAAGAAGAAAATCGAAGGGATTCTTTGGGATCGCGATGGGAGTACTTGCGATGTTCGTTCGCTCCTACGCGAAACGTCTTGCGCGGGAATTAAGGGACAATTAGTACGCGACTGAATCGATCCACGTAATTACAAATTTCCTTCTAATAGCATTTTATCGATTTATAGTTCTAATAGTCTCTATTATACAGTTAATGACTTTATTCTACTTATTCTGCTTTCGAATATGACTTATTTGAAAAAATGTATGTTGAAATTTATACACAGTACGCCTTGACTTATCTGACCGAAAGATCGTTCCTCATTCTGTACATACATATACACATACATTCACAGTAAAAAAATTTGTGTTAAATTCAACACATTTCACATGTTCCAAACGGTCCACTCAAATTTTTGTGTTAATTTAACATTTTTGTAGGTACAATAGACATCTGTATATATATATATAAATTGTATAATGTTAAATATAAATAAAAAAAATATATTTTTTTAACAAAACTACATTATTTTTATGTTAATCTTACAATTAAATGTAAAATGTGATATTTTAACATTTAATTTACTTAAATATAAATTTAACACAAAAAAATTACATAATATAATCAAAATTAGTTAAATTAACACATAAGTATGTTACATTTTTAACACAAAAATTTTAACAAGATCCATTTTTAATAAAAATACACAAAATTTTTTACTGTGTAGAGGAGACCGGGGCTAACTCGACACCGGGGCAAACTTGACACTAGGCTTTTTGCCAATTTAAATATATCGTAGAAACTTGCCTTTTCTACTGTAAATGCGTCTTTATGTGTCAGTATTATCAACGGAATTTGGTAACATTCTGAGTTATAGTGTAATTTTTAACGCGACATAAGCGTTTTTGATAGTGAAAAGTAATTTTTCTGATCTCTCAAAAATGGTCTACTCTTTCATCGAGCTTTCGGGCAAAACTAAGCGACGTACAGCAAAATTTCCTTAAGCAATTTTGTACCTGAAGGAACGCTCTTTAAATGTGTCCATTAACGTTGCTTGAAAATTTTAATTAATTGTTGAAAATTGCCTTTGAAAAAATTGTGTCGAGTTAGCCCCGGTCTCCCCTATATATAATATATATATATATAAATTATGTAACATATTATATATAATATATATAATTATACATATTTTTTATACATATAAGATTAATTCAATTATATGTACTAATACATACATGACAGATTTTTCATTGAATTTGGAAGATTCAAAAAATAACGATAGAAGATTCCTATTTTGTCCTTTAATCTTTTGTGCCAAATAAATAAAGGCAAGAAGAGTGAATATGTGCGACGTATTATACTATTCTATTTTTATATATTATTTAAGCCTTTCTAAGAGAGCCTCTTAAGAACGACGAACAACGCTAGTCCCGTCGCGATCCCAAACATACAAGTATGCGTGATCTTCGTCGGAAAGAGAGGGAGAGAGAGAGAGAGATAAGAAGAGATTGCGGAATATCGATGGTTCGCACGTGTTATCAGTCGCAAAAATCGATCGGCGCGGTGGGGGAGACCGGCCGTCGTCTCGGGGTCGAAGACGAAGCATATTGTATGTAAAAGATCAATGAAGTAGAGGAATATTATATTGGCAGTGTTACAGTGTACAACAAACGCGACAGACAGAAAGTCGAAGCCGGGGCGTACGTTTGAGAGTTTTATCCTCCGAGGGCGAGACTCTCGACGGTGATAATATCTAGTCTAGCATAGAATTGAAAGAGCGACTTTCAACGACCGTTCGTTCAAGAGTTTTATCTTTCGATAGAGTCTCGATGGAGATATCCCGTTTGAAAACTTTACTCTCCGAGAGCCGACCTTCGCCCCTCGATGGTAAATTTCTCAAGTACAACGTAAGAACGGGACGAAAAAAAAACATATATGTATATATGAGCGCCGGTGGACCGTCGTCCTGATAATTTAGAATCAACACTGAAAGCATCGAATATTTACACGTTGAAAGTATCGCGAATTCAAACGATATTTCTAATAACATAGTATACGCCTACTTTTTACCGACGTAAAAATTTATTCTAGACGAACAATATTTTCAAACTCTCTTGCGTTTCAATCTCGATCCTTTCGTTGCCGAAATTACTGACACGCGAATACGAAAGAGTAAAAAGCGATACTCTCGGTAGGTCTTGATAAAATTACTTGATAATTTTGATAACTATCAAACTGTCGGAAATAAATAATCGCACGTGTCGTGGCAACAAGAGAATCAAAGATATAAAGACGCTCATTCGTTTATATAAATTATATATACGATAAAAAGTATTTCGCAATATAATATATCCAATAAAATATATTTTAATAAAATATACTTGTTTTTTTTTGGCGCTCATAAGAAAAGAGTTAATTATTATCTCTTAAACGAGATTACTTCTCACGCTAGAGTACAAAAACTGATTGTATCAAAAAGTAAATTCGACAATAAATAATAATCAGATCTACATTACCGTTGACGGAAAATTATTTCTTAAAAACGCGGCCAACAATTACAAAATTATTTCTAATCGTTACATAATAATCGATTGATTGTGTTGCGTGCTATCTAGTCCTCTACGTGCGCAATAACGATTTTATTCATATCTATAGAGCTTTCTTTGGTACGAAAAATATATTTGAGATAGAATGCGCATTTTATCGCTTAAAAGAGAGCGATTCTAATTTATAATATATATGTATATACGCCTCTCCTGACCGTCGTCTTTATATAAATTAATATTTTAAACAATATAAAGACAAAGAGTTATGAGTATTAAATGTCATAATAAAATGCATTGTATTTGCGCTAATTCAAGTAATAACAAATCGTCGTTTATATAATTCGCCCGCTCAAATACGCACCAATTACATAAATACAATACCATACATACATATGATAAATATATATGTATATATGTATGTATATACGCACGTACATACATACATTACGCAATAAAAAAAGCTTAATTATTGTAACACAAGTTAACATATTTATAGAAGAAATATGTAATATATGTACCTATTTGTATGAATTTTACGGCAATGACTCCCTTTTCTCTGTTACCATGAAAGTTTCGAGAAGAAAAAGACCGGTTTCTTAATATAAACACGTGTCACGCGCGCATAAATCGGAGTGCGCTGGAACTCTATGCACTTGTCTATGCGTTATCTCTCGCTAATAAAGTATACAAAATTTGTGGAGTTTTCGCGTTGCAAGTTATTTCCTCGTATTTGAAACGGTAAGAAGTAAAGTATAAATTTACTATTAAAAAAATGGAAGTATGCGATATTCATCACTAATTTAAACAAACGTAATACAAGCAGAGGCTTGTAAATTCTTTAGAAAAAAAAAAGGTAAAAAACATGCAAATCTCGTAAACACATTAGTTAAATGCTCAGAAAGACAGTCATGCAACCAGCGTGCGAGACAACTGGCACCGTTACTTGCTCCATGAAACAAAAATGTAATTTCAAATGAGATTCTTATTACAATGACCACGTTGAATTCTTTCCGTTTTTCGCTTGCTATGGCAAAAAGCTCGAGCATGACTGACGCATTGTTAAAAATGTGTAATTAAATTACGCCATTAATTGGTGTCAATATTAAATTCCGCAAATTTTCAGTCGTACAACAAAAATTAATTGCACAATCACAGTGAATAGAGGTAACAAAGTAAAAATACTTGCTCCTGCAAATGATTCTGACTGACCAAAGTTTGTTTCGACAAATAATCTGCATTTACACCGAAGAAAGAAAGACTGATTTGGCACAACATTCTAATAATCTAATGTAAAATGCGCACAAGACTGGATACGCGATTTGTACCTTCCTTAAATCTGTACCGGCTCTGCAATTGTTATCTCTACTCACTTCGATCGATTTAGAATATAAGTTTTACACACTACAAATGGATGCATAAATAGTGAGATCTTTGACGTACTCACTGCCTTCCCGTCCACTCGTACGCCTTTTCCATCTTCACTATTAACGATCAATTTCTTTTCATACGAATCCGACAAAAATACAGCCTATTTATAGCTTATGTCGAAGCGTTGTACTTCTTCGAATTTAATCATTTCATCAGTAACATTAGATTCTTTTAATAACTCTTTCATGGCATTTACAAAGTTTTATCCACTGCACTGTAGAAATTATGCCAAAGAAACAATAAAAATATAAGAACTTAAAACAAAAGCTATTTAATTTTTTCAGATTTAAGCAGCATTTTATTTCATAAATTTCTGAATTTTTATCGCAGTTTTCTTAGATGTTTTTTTTTATATTTACACACGATAATTAAATATATTATATATAATATATCCTAAATTATATATAAATACATTTTTTCTAAAACAGATGCAGCGAATAAAAGCTTTTCGAATATGCACGAGACCAGTTTATTCACGCGACCAACACATCGTATTGTAACATCTTCGACAAAAACGATTATCTAACCATCTATACAACACTGTACACCGTTAATCGAGATCTTTAAAAGAAACTCGATTACGTTTCCGAATGTTAGCCGAGTGATCAATCACGGCCCTTTCGATACATGAAAACATATCATGCAGCTCGAGTCTAAAAAGAAAATGTTACTTACCATGATTAGCGGACGTAACCGGTCGGAGCAGTCCATTCGCTCCTCGGCTAAAGGCGTTTCCTTCTACTCGATAAGGAAAGCATATATCTATATCTAGTGTTACACGCTCAACCGACTCTTCGGATAAAATAACCGAATTGTTCGATTCACCGATCAGTCGCGCGTCAACGAGTAAAATTTTCGCGTATGTTCTCCGTTTTCATCTCAGCGCGATTATCGTTCGCACGAAGATAAATTGTCCTGCCGTATCAAGCGCGGGCAAGATCACAGAAACAACTCTAAGGCTTATCATAGTCACATCCTATCGTGATATCTCGTTGGTTTACCGCTAAATGCAAGTAGAGTCCGGATGTTGGCTGGCGGACTTCCTTGTCTTCTTCGGCTCCTTCGTCGTTAATTCCTGAGATGGTCTGCGTGGACTGCCTAGCGTCACCAAAGCGGATGCCACGGCTAGGCCAGCGCTCTGTCCGGCTGGCGTATAAGGCTCGCCGCCAGTCGGCAATCTGACTAGCAGCGACAGAACTGCCGCTCTGTTACCACAACAAGGCTCCAGTGCGATCGGACTAGGAGCATCCTATGCGAAAATAACATATCCGATAAAAATATAAGCCTTAATTGAATTATGTACTCTAGTTGCAAGATGTAAGAATTCACGTAACAGCAAAAATAAAATATCTAAATTTCTTAAAAAATGTGTAAGAATCTTCTCTGAGAAAATTTACCTTCTCCTTACCACAAAATCATTTAATGTTAAACGTGTAATTAAATGTGTTTAATTAGAAATAAGTGCAGAGTTACATATGTCATTAAGAATATGTAAACATATCTAAGAATATGTAAAAATATCTAAACAAAACATTTACGTTTACCTTCTTTTTTTTACGACAATTCGTAAAGTCGGCATCACCGCGTTCTGGATCCGAGCTGTCAACGTCGCGCCTCTCGATCTCCACCAGAACTTGACTGAACGCCCTGCTGGCCATTTGTTCCATTTCCAGGAAGAGCCTTTGTCTTCGTCGATACATGTCGTATTTTTGCTTGATCTTCCAAAGAATGGCGGCCACCAGTAGCAGAGCAAGGAAGCACCTGTGCGGTGGCATGTAATCTCTAGTTTACAAGTAAGTACTGCCTGAGGTTCAACATGGCAAAGAGAGTATAGAAAACTTAAAAAAAATAAAGCGTACCAATGGATCTGTCATATCTTAAGATTATTCTTCGCGCATTGCACTTATACATTTAACAGAATTTTAATTCGCTTTATTTTGGATTAAAAAATACTTGGAAGTCCAAGTTATGGTACTCACGTGCAGAATGTAATAAAAAACTGCTGCAGATTCAGTTTCGAATACTGGGAGAACGAGATCTGGATCCACAGTGGCGGTTGAAAGTCATAGACATACACGTAGAACGTAGTGAGAGTATTATTATCTTCGCTACCGAAATTGTAGTCCGCTTTGCTGAAACGTTGCTTGTACATGGTCGTCGTACAATTTGCGCCGAGCAGCAGCGGTTTTTCTGGACTATTTACTTTCTTAATGGTCACGTTCATCTTGGCAAGCACGGAACACGTGATAGAAAATTCGGCATCAATGTCGGCTTTCGGTGGTGAATTTTTGAAGTTGATCGCCCGATAGTGACGATCCTCTTTCTTGCTTAGATTAAACGTAAATTGGTAATCGATAGCCAAATCATCTAAAACACGAATACATGAGCGGATGGAATAATTTAATAATAAAGTATAAAATAAACTACTAAAGTATAAAATAAAAAGTATATTCCATCAATTAAACTCACAAAAACAGGATCCTTTATTCGTAGGATCTCCGTGATAAAGACCAGATACGTCACAACGCTCGCAGTGATCGCCGATAATGCCTTTAGTTGTGCAAAAACATTTGCCCGTCTCGCTCGTGCATTGAGTGCCTTGATTGTTACAGGAGCAAGCTATAATAAGAGCACACAAATGTCATTCAAATGTCTTCTTGTTTGCGAATAATAATGACATAGCATGTGGAAAAAAAGATATTACGTACGCTGACACGTAGCTCCATTGAGTGGACTACCATAATAGCCGGGAATACACTTATCGCAGTGTGGTCCATAAGTCAAGTTTCCGCATGGCTGAATGCATACGCTACTGTTTGGAAGACACTTACTGTGACCGTTACACTGACAAGCTGTGAAAATCAAGGAAGTCGAATCAATAATTGTGATAAGGCGACATAAAGAGAGCTGAGATTCAACAAAAAAAAACTTGCTTACTTGGACATGTTGTGAAGTACCAATGATCGAAAAAACACGTGTTTGAACTTTTGCTGCTAGGGCCACGAGCTCCACCAGGCATGCACGAACCTTTCCCGGTGCCCGATCCGTCGTCGCACCAGCCGCAACCGGGGTCCGATCGGCAAGCGGCGCATGATGAATAAAAGCTGCACCATTCCCTGCCGGTCTCCATGGCGCGGCACCGGGCATCTATCGTCGTCCACTCGCGACACTGTCCATATGGAAAACTGGCCGGGTACGCATTCTTCTCTACGCATTTGGCCTCGTTTTGACACCAGATGCAGTCAGATTCCGTGCAATTGCGGCACGACGTGTACTCCACGCATGGACTGCGGCATGTGTCCATAGTCAAAAGCTGCCCATGCAGTACATTATGTCCCGGGATCGTGCTGTTGAACACTCTCTATTTAAAAAATTAATTGTCAATCGTTAATTTCTTGCAAGCTGGGATTGTCATGAGAAATATATCAAATATTGCATCTTCATTAAATATACTTCACTAGAATATATGCTTATAATTATTTACTATGTGTTTAACGTTTCGAAAGAAGATATTTGTGAATATATGAATATTCCATGTTTCGTACCCCCCCCCCCCTAATCCTGTATAATAAAATGCTAAATAAAGTGTTAAAATACTCTCATACACACCTCTCGAGTTTTCGGTTTGCAACGGTCGGGTCCGTTAGACCATGACCAAGTGCAATGCGGATTGCTGAAGCAAGCATGGCATGTATGCAGTTGTAAACACTCGATGCCGGTTTTCATGTTACACTGATTCAGTTCCGTAATGGCCTTCGAATTTGGCGAGTTTACATTGTCCCGGCACATCTCGTGGAAACAACTCTTGCCACACCACACGCAATTATACGAGGTCTGTACGCACGCGACGCAGTCGGTGAACAGCTTACAGAGTTCTCCATGCGATGTCATACCGCGTGGCGGCCCAACGCCCAGACATTTCAAAACTTCGTCGTATTCCTTTTCGTTGAGCACGTGCTGCGGTATCTTTGTGATGTGCAGACATCGACTGTCCCGCTTATGCCACACGCACTTCACACCTATCCTGGCATTCAGGCACTGATTCTGATTCGTGAAATACTCGCAATTGCCGGGGGTATACCTACACAATAACAATATCTCAGCATCTGCAGATAAGCGGATAAATAAGCATCTTTTTCCATTTAAAACAAGATATATTAAATTAGTACCTTAGCATGTCAGAGAGCATTTCACCGTCAAAGCCGCCGTAGATATACATCGACTTCTCGAAGACGGTCGCGCTATGACCGTATCGCGGAAGATCGTTCATATCTTTGGGCATGGTGTACTGGTGCCACGTGTCACACGTGACATCATAACCGAGGGTATCAGCCGAGTAGCATCGCGCCCCGTGCGATTGCTGCGTATCGTTGTGCATATTACCGCCAAACACCAACATTAGTCCACTCGTGACGAAAGTGGCCGTATGAAAGAAACGCGCCGATGGCGCTGACGTAAGCAGCCGCCACTCGTAATCATTAGGATGATACGAGTACAGCCGGCTGGTCAAAACATGCGTGCTTTGTGACTCCGACACATAACCACCATACACATAAATGAGATTTGTGAGGGGATCGTAAGCGGAACTGTGCCCGTAGCCGCCCTTCACTGGAAAGCCTTTCGTCTCTACGATCTGCCACTCGCGCGTACCCAAAGAGTACTCCTGGACGGTGTTTAAGTAACCATATTGCGGCGAATAGCCGAATATCACAATCATCTTCTCCTTCTTGTCATAATTCTGCACCCGAGTCGCGGTATGTCCTGCTACCTGTAAAAATGATTTGTTAAAACAATCAAGATATCGTACGAGACTCAACTGAGAGTTAAAAAACAAAAATGAATAACATTAGATTAACGCTATTTAGAAAATTTCCAGCAATTAGTAGTTTAGAATTGTTAAATCGAGATTATATCGACTATAATAAACATAATTTGTTATTTTATAAATCCAAAATTAATTTTTTAATTAATTCTTGGCTGGCGACGATTCTTGAATCATTTGAGATTCGGTATTCGTTAGTTTTCAAAGATTACTCATACATCTCCTTTACATTGCAAGGGCGTAAAAAATCAAACTCAAAAACTGCTACTTTTTACTGCTGTTTTGAACTATGTATATTTATACTTTATACGCAGGGCGAATTTTTGATTATCTAATAGAATACGGAAAGAATGACTCGGCCACAGTTCTCCAAAGCGTATACATCTTCAGGCAAGCGGTTTAAATATATCACACATTATATTCTTCGGATTAAATAAATATACGCACCTTCAGTGGGCCACACATCGTTTTGTTGTAACAATCATCGTCGTGCACAGTGACGTTTTCCCAGACCTTGGCGGACACGTCGAATGCCCAGATCTCATTGGTCACCGTAGAGTTCTGCACGACGCCACCGTACATGAATATCTTGTCGCCGAACAGCACACACGAGTGCGCGTACCGCGGTAACGGCACTCGGCCCTC